>NC_069509.1:9189626-9314626 GCF_027579735.1 Bombina bombina | reverse complement strand
CAATCTGACTACTTTTGCTAGTTATCAAAAAACTAGCAGGTACGCTCGGCACTTTTCCGGCCCAGCGTACCTGGTTTTCAATCCGCCGCCCTGGAGGCGGCGGATCCCATAGGAATCAATGGGAGTATGACCATAGCGAAAATTCATGTTCGCTGCTGCCCGACATCCCATTGATTCCTATGGGAGCTGTCTGCACCTAACACCCTAACATGTACCCCAAGTCTAAACACCCCTAATCTGTCCCCCCCTACACCGCCGCAACTAAATAAATGTATTACCCCCTAAACCGCCGCTCCCGGAGCCCACCGCCACTCTAATAAACTGATTAACCCATAAACCGCAGCTCCCGGACCCAGCAGCCACTATAATAAACTGATTAACCCCTAAACTGCTGCTCCCGGACCCCGCCGCCACCTACATAATACCTATTAACCCCTATCCTGCCCCCCTACACCGCCGCCACTATAATAAATGTATTAACCCCTATCCTGCCTCCCCTACACCGCCGCAACTATAATAAAATTATTAACCCCTAAACCTAAGTCTAACCCTAACCCCAACACCCCCCTAACTTAAATATTA
The DNA here is from genome assembly GCF_027579735.1 of Bombina bombina. NCBI lineage: Eukaryota > Metazoa > Chordata > Amphibia > Anura > Bombinatoridae > Bombina > Bombina bombina. The sequence continues at coordinate 9,314,044 of NC_069509.1, read as the reverse complement.
ATTAAATACATCTAAATTTTATAACTCTTCTTAACTAAATGAATCCTATTTAAAACTAAATACTTACCTTTAAAATAAACCCTAATATAGGTACAATATAAATAATAATTATATTGTAGATATTTTAGGATTTATTTTTATTTTACAGGCAAATTTCTATTAATTTTAACTAGGTACAATAGCTATTGAATAGTTATTAACTATTTAATAGCTACCTAGTTAAAACAGAGAGAAATTTACCTGTAAAATAAAAACTAACCTAAGTTACAATTATACCTAACACTACACTATCATTAAATAAATTATTCCTATTTAAAACTAAATACTTACCTGTAAAATAAACCCTAATATAGCTACACTATCATTAATAATTACATTGAAGCTATCTTAGGATTTATATTTATTTTACAGGTAACTTTGTATTTATTTTAGCTAGTTAGAATAGTTATTAAATAGTTATTAACTATTTAATAACTACCTAGCTAAAATAAATACAAAATTACCTGTAAAATAAATACTAACCTAAGTTACAATTAAACCTAACACTACACTATCATTAAATTAATTAAATAAATTACCTACAAATAACTACAAATAACTACAATTAAATAAACTAACTAAAGTACAAAAAATAAAAAAAACTAAGTTACAAAAAATAAAAAAAAATAAGTTACAAACATTTAAAAAATATTACAACAATTTTAAGCTACTTACACCTAATCTAAGCCCCCTAATAAAATAACAAAGCCCCCCAAAATAAAAAAATGCCCTACCCTATTCTACATTAAAAAGTTAACAGCTCTATTACCTTACCAGCCCTTAAAAGGGCCTTTTGCGGGGCATGCCCCAAAGAATTCAGCTCTTTTGCCTGTAAAAATAAAATACAACCCCCCCCAACGTTAAAACTCACCACCCACATACCCCTACTCTAACCCAAACCCCCCTTAAATAAACCTAACACTACCCCCCTGAAGATCATCCTACCTTTAGCCGTCTTCAGCCAGCCGACCACCGATGGAACAGAAGAAGACATCCGGAGCGGCAGAAGTCATCATCCAAGGGGCGCTGAAGAAGTCTTCCATCCGATTGAAGTCAACATCCAGGCGGCGCTGAAGAAGTCTTCCATCCGATTGAAGTCATCATCCAGGTGGCGTCTTCAATCTTCATCCATCCGGAGCGGAGCCATCTTCAGACGAGCCGACGCGGAGCCATCTTCTTCCACCGACGACTGAACGACGAATGACTGTTCCTTTAAGTGACGTCATCCAAGATGGCGTCCCTCGAATTCCGATTGGCTGATAGGATTCTATCAGCCAATCGGAATTAAGGTAGGAAAAATCTGATTGGCTGACCTTATGTATTGTACCACTTCATTACTGATATATACTGTGCATATATAAACATTTATTGTGTGTGCAGACCTTATGTATTGTACCACTTTATTACTGATATATACTGTGCATATATAAACATTTATTGTGTGTGCAGACCTTATGTATTGTAGCACTTAATTACTGATATATACTGTGCATATATAAACATTTATTGAGTGTGCAGACCTTATGTATTGTAGCACTTAATTACTGATATATACTGTGCATATATAAACATTTATTGTGTGTGCAGACCTTATGTATTGTAGCACTTAATTACTGATATATACTGTGCATATATAAACATTTATTGAGTGTGCAGACCTTATGTATTGTAGCACTTAATTACTGATATATACTGTGCATATATAAACATTTATTGTGTGTGCAGACCTTTCGTAATGCTGCACTTAATTACTGATATATACTGTGCACATATAAATATTTATTGTGTGTGCAGACCTTATGTAATGCTGTACTTAATTACTGATATATACTGTGCATATATAAACATTTATTGTGTGTGCAGACCTTATGTAATGCTGTACTTAATTACTGATATATACTGTGCATATATAAACATTTATTGTGTGTGCAGACCTTATGTAATGTAGCACTTAATTACTGATATATACTGTGCATATATAAACATTTATTGTTTGTGCAGACCTTATGTAATGTAGCACTTAATTACTGATATATACTGTGCATATATAAACATTTATTGTGTGTGCAGACCTTATGTAATGCAGCACTTAATTACTGATATATCATATGCATATATAAACATTTATTGTGTGTGGAGACCTTATGTAATGTAGCACTTAATTACTGATATATACTGTACATATATAAACAATTATTGTGTATGCAGACCTTATGTAATGCAGCACTTAATTACTGATATATACTGTACATATATAAACAATTATTGTGTGTGCAGACCTTATGTAATGCAGCACTTAATTACTGATATATACTGTGCATATATAAACATTTATTGTGTGTGCAGACCTTATGTAATGTAGCACTTAATTACTGATATATACTGTGCATATATAAACATTATTGTGTGTGCAGACCTTATGTAATGCAGCATTTAATTACTGATATATACTGTGCATATATAAACATTTATTGTGTGCAGACCTTAAGTAATGCAGCACTTAATTACTGATATATACTGTGCACATATAAATATTTATTGTGTGTGCAGACCTTTCGCAATGCAGCACTTAATTACTGATATATACTGTGCATATATAAACATTTATTGTGTGTGCAGACCTTTCGCAATGCAGCACTTAATTACTGATATATACTGTGCATATATAAACATTTATTGTGTGTGCAGACCTTATGTAATGCAGCACTTAATTACTGATATATCATATGCATATATAAACATTTATTGTGTGTGGAGACCTTATGTAATGTAGCACTTAAATGTTTATATATGCACAGTATATATCAGTAATTGTGTGTGCAGACCTTATGTAATGCAGCACTTAATTACTGATATATACTGTACATATATAAACAATTATTGTGTATGCAGACCTTATGTAATGTAGCACTTAATTACTGATATATACTGTGCATATATAAACATTTATTGTGTGTGCAGACCTTATGTAATGCGGCACTTAATTACTGATATATACTGTGCATATATAAACATTATTGTGTGTGCAGACCTTATGTAATGCAGCACTTAATTACTGATATATAGTGTGCATATATAAATATTTATTGTGTGCGCAGACCTTATGTAATGTAGCACTTAATTACTGATATATACTGTGCATAAATAATCACATACTCATTCACGTGTCAAAACCTCTGCTTCCCCCTTTACTCTCCATTCCAGCAGTTGTGCCGTGACTTAAAGGCCTAGTAGGGGATCACATGCAGGATGTAGTGTGTAGGGATAAGCAGGAGGTTACAGCCCTTGTGACACTAATGACTACACAACTGAGGGCTCCGTAGAAAGCACAGTATAGACAGCATGGAGACTGAACAGATTACGTACTTGCAGGTACACTTGCTCCTTTGTCCTCAGTGTCCAGCCCTGGTGGGATGTAGGACATATCAACCGCAGTGATGGACTTCCGCAGCATCTCTTCCCAAGTGTTGTAGGCGATATCTGTCACCGGACCACCTGAGGAGTCTCTCCTGTTCTTGGCCTCTAAGTCCATCTTCTTTTTCACGGCAGATTTGCAATCATAAAACCTGTGTTTGATACAGTCCATAGTCCTCTTTGTTTTGCTAACCATATACACATCGTCCTGTATCTGTTTCCAGATGGCATTTCTCTTTGAAGCACTACCATGTTTGTGGAGCCCCGTGTCAAACAGTATGTGGGCGTTGGCCAAGACGCCCTTCACCAGCACCACGTTCTCCTCATAGGTACATTTAGGGCCCCGGTGTTTCTTAAAATGCTTGGACCCAGCCCTTGTATCTCGGCCTTCTGACTGCATCTGAGAGGTATCATCACCCTGTTCTGACCCTCTGGTTTTAGTCATCCTTTTCTTCCCTGTACCCCCGAGGCCCCCTATTGAATAGAAAGTTGGCTTAGAAACCCTGGTCTCTGTGGGCCACCCTGTACTTTCATCCCCCTCATCATGTACGGAATTCACTTTCCTTATATCTATAATTCCAGTATCCACAGTAAAATCCTCTATATCACTCCTGAGGATAGCTCGTCTGCCCTCTTTCTGACCCACCCTGCCGGACCCAGATTCCATCCCTGTCTAACCTTCTACCCGTCTATATCAGTACCCGCTGTACCCCTGCCTCCAGTGTAAAACGAAAACATATTACTAATAAAAAGCCTGAGCTATGTGCAAAGTCATGATTCTATAGGGTGTAGTATATGCAGTGATTATGGGCTATTATGTATTCATTAAAGGTACAGTCTTGCATTTGTAAATCCAAACATAATCTGTATGGAAGGGGTGAGCTTCAAATCCCCTTTATTTTGTGTGATAGAAAGAAAGTCTCGCTAATATGGCCCCTACAATATACATTTCTGTGGGGCTGCGTCATTGGTTGGATGGGGCAGTAATACATTTGCTCCAGAAGTTGCTCATATCTTGGGACAAAAATCGGATTTCAGTGTACAGGAATATGTGACCATGATGCCTCTCTCTCTGTGTCCTCTGGCTGGTCACCTGCAGGAATTCTTCACACATCAGAAAAAAAGAAAAGAAAATCAGAGTTGGATAAATTGTATTTCTTGCTACAGTACACAGCCCCCCTCCCCCAGACCGCTTCCTCTGTGTGTTATTTGTGTGCAAAACCACATTGCGCCACACCTGTTTCATTATCAGTGACCACAACAAACGTATGATAAACAGGAGCCTGTTAGTGTGCACGAGGGGACTGAAAATAAAACAAAAGAAGCGTCCTCAAGATTCACTGTGCACCTGCTGTGTGATGTCTATTGATATATGTATTAGATAGCAGTATATGATGTCTAGTGATATATGTATTATATAGCAGTATGTGATGTCTAGTGATATATGTATTATATAGCAGTGTGTGATGTCTAGTGATATATGTATTATATAGCAGTATATGATGTCTAGTGATATATGTATTATATAGCAGTGTGTGATGTCTAGTGATATATGTATTATATAGCAGTATATGATGTCTAGTGATATATGTATTATATAGCAGTATATGATGTCTAGTGATATATGTATTATATAGCAGTATATGATGTCTAGTGATATATGTATTATATAGCAGTATGTGATGTCTAGTGATATATGTATTATATAGCAGTATATGATGTCTAGTGATATATGTATTATATAGCAGTATGTGATGTCTAGTGATATATGTATTATATAGCAGTATGTGATGTCTAGTGATATATGTATTATATAGCAGTATATGATGTCTAGTGATATATGTATTATATAGCAGTGTGTGATGTCTAGTGATATATGTATTATATAGCAGTGTGTGATGTCTAGTGATATATGTATTATATAGCAGTATGTGATGTCTAGTGATATATGTATTATATAGCAGTATGTGATGTCTAGTGATATATGTATTATATAGCAGTATATGATGTCTAGTGATATATGTATTATATAGCAGTATGTGATGTCTAGTGATATATGTATTATATAGCAGTATGTGATGTCTAGTGATATATGTATTATATAGCAGTGTGTGGTCTAGTGATATATGTATTATATAGCAGTGTGTGATGTCTAGTGATATATGTATTATATAGCAGTATATGATGTCTAGTGATATATGTATTATATAGCAGTGTGTGATGTCTAGTGATATATGTATTATATAGCAGTATGTGATGTCTAGTGATATATGTATTATATAGCAGTATGTGATGTCTAGTGATATATGTATTATATAGCAGTATTTGATGTCTAGTGATATATGTATTATATAGCAGTATGTAATGTCTAGTGATATATGTATTATATAGCAGTATGTGATGTCTAGTGATATATGTATTATATAGCAGTATGTGATGTCTAGTGATATATGTATTATATAGCAGTATGTAATGTCTAGTGATATATGTATTATATAGCAGTATGTAATGTCTAGTGATATATGTATTATATAGCAGTATGTGATGTCTAGTGATATATGTATTATATAGCAGTATATGATGTCTAGTGATATATGTATTATATAGCAGTATATGATGTCTAGTGATATATGTATTATATAGCAGTATATGATGTCTAGTGATATATGTATTATATAGCAGTATGTGATGTCTAGTGATATATGTATTATATAGCAGTATGTGATGTCTAGTGATATATGTATTATATAGCAGTATGTGATGTCTAGTGATATATGTATTATATAGCAGTATGTGATGTCTAGTGATATATGTATTATATAGCAGTATGTAATGTCTAGTGATATATGTATTATATAGCAGTATGTGATGTCTAGTGATATATGTATTATATAGCAGTATGTGATGTCTAGTGATATATGTATTATATAGCAGTATGTAATGTCTAGTGATATATGTATTATATAGCAGTATGTGATGTCTAGTGATATATGTATTATATAGCAGTGTGTGATGTCTAGTGATATATGTATTATATAGCAGTATGTAATGTCTAGTGATATATGTATTATATAGCAGTATGTGATGTCTAGTGATATATGTATTATATAGCAGTATATGATGTCTAATGATATATGTATTATATAGCAGTATGTAATGTCTAGTGATATATGTATTATATAGCAGTATGTGATGTCTAGTGATATATGTATTATATAGCAGTATGTGATGTCTAGTGATATATGTATTATATAGCAGTATTTGATGTCTAGTGATATATGTATTATATAGCAGTATGTAATGTCTAGTGATATATGTATTATATAGCAGTATGTAATGTCTAGTGATATATGTATTATATAGCAGTATGTGATGTCTAGTGATATATGTATTATATAGCAGTATATGATGTCTAGTGATATATGTATTATATAGCAGTATATGATGTCTAGTGATATATGTATTATATAGCAGTATATGATGTCTAGTGATATATGTATTATATAGCAGTGTGTGATGTCTAGTGATATATGTATTATATAGCAGTATGTAATGTCTAGTGATATATGTATTATATAGCAGTATGTGATGTCTAGTGATATATGTATTATATAGCAGTATATGATGTCTAATGATATATGTATTATATAGCAGTATGTAATGTCTAGTGATATATGTATTATATAGCAGTATGTGATGTCTAGTGATATATGTATTATATAGCAGTATGTGATGTCTAGTGATATATGTATTATATAGCAGTATGTAATGTCTAGTGATATATGTATTATATAGCAGTATGTGATGTCTAGTGATATATGTATTATATAGCAGTATGTGATGTCTAGTGATATATGTATTATATAGCAGTATGTAATGTCTAGTGATATATGTATTATATAGCAGTATGTAATGTCTAGTGATATATGTATTATATAGCAGTATGTAATGTCTAGTGATATATGTATTATATAGCAGTATGTGATGTCTAGTGATATATGTATTATATAGCAGTGTGTGATATCTAGTGATATATGTATTATATAGCAGTATGTAATGTCTAGTGATATATGTATTATATAGCAGTATGTGATGTGTAGTGATATATGTATTATATAGCAGTGTGTGATATCTAGTGATATATGTATTATATAGCAGTATGTGATGTCTAGTGATATATGTATTATATAGCAGTATATGATGTCTAGTGATATATGTATTATATAGCAGTATATGATGTCTAGTGATATATGTATTATATAGCAGTGTGTGATGTCTAGTGATATATGTATTATATAGCAGTATGTAATGTCTAGTGATATATGTATTATATAGCAGTATGTGATGTCTAGTGATATATGTATTATATAGCAGTATGTGATGTCTAGTGATATATGTATTATATAGCAGTATATGATGTGTAGTGATATATGTATTATATAGCAGTGTGTGATGTCTAGTGATATATGTATTATATAGCAGTATGTAATGTCTAGTGATATATGTATTATATAGCAGTATGTGATGTCTAGTGATATATGTATTATATAGCAGTATGTGATGTCTAGTGATATATGTATTATATAGCAGTATATGATGTCTAGTGATATATGTATTATATAGCAGTATATGATGTCTAGTGATATATGTATTATATAGCAGTATGTGATGTCTAGTGATATATGTATTATATAGCAGTATGTGATGTCTAGTGATATATGTATTATATAGCAGTATATGATGTCTAGTGATATATGTATTATATAGCAGTATATGATGTCTAGTGATATATGTATTATATAGCAGTATATGATGTCTAGTGATATATGTATTATATAGCAGTATATGATGTCTAGTGATATATGTATTATATAGCAGTATATGATGTCTAGTGATATATGTATTATATAGCAGTATGTGATGTGTAGTGATATATGTATTATATAGCAGTATGTGATGTCTAGTGATATATGTATTATATAGCAGTATGTAATGTCTAGTGATATATGTATTATATAGCAGTATGTGATGTCTAGTGATATATGTATTATATAGCAGTGTGTGATGTCTAGTGATATATGTATTATATAGCAGTATGTAATGTCTAGTGATATATGTATTATATAGCAGTATGTGATGTCTAGTGATATATGTATTATATAGCAGTATGTGATGTCTAGTGATATATGTATTATATAGCAGTATGTGATGTCTAGTGATATATGTATTATATAGCAGTATGTGATGTCTAGTGATATATGTATTATATAGCAGTATGTGATGTCTAGTGATATATGTATTATATAGCAGTATGTGATGTCTAGTGATATATGTATTATATAGCAGTATATGATGTCTAGTGATATATGTATTATATAGCAGTATGTGATGTGTAGTGATATATGTATTATATAGCAGTATATGATGTCTAGTGATATATGTATTATATAGCAGTATGTGATGTCTAGTGATATATGTATTATATAGCAGTATGTGATGTCTAGTGATATATGTATACTGCTGGTGGTGCGCTCATGTTTACCTTCCTGTGCATGTGCACAGCCAGCTTAAGTCCTGTCCCTGTGTGACATTTCCTACCAGAGTCCGGTTACTGCAGACCCCCCACTGTACTGACCTACAAATAAGCTCCAGATGCTAATTTAGGCTCCTATTGTACAGACATTTCCTTTACTATAATTCACTAAATGTGATTCTGCATCAGCGATTAGCTATCACTGTATGTTGTGGTGGGTATGTATGTAATCATATATGTTATATTATTATATGTCTGTGATGTGCGTGGAAATCTTATCTGTGTGTGATGTGCGTGCACGTTAGTATAAGTCATATGTGTGTGTGTGATGTGCACGTTAGTATAAGTCAAAAGAACCAAAGCGCCTAATAGGCTGGGTCTAGAGCTAGTGAGATAAGGAAAATTAAAGGTATTTATAATAAAAATAACACTTTAATAGTTACAAGCATGGATCCATGTTACAATCATACAGACATACTTAAAATAAAATCTAAAAATACATAAAAACAGTTGAGACAGATTCAAATTAAAAGACTTCTTCGTTTCTAGTAGCTCTTGATTGGACTGATCCCCTTTCTATGTGGGACCGTTATTCCTCTAGCACCTTGCTACAGGTGAAGGTAGCCTTTTAGAGGTTAAAACAAGAATCTCAGTGTGTTCTTGTATCGATTAACCCAGATACTTAATTGTAGAATGTAGTGTGTGGTGGTGGTGCAAAAAAGAGAAAAATAGAAAAAATATTAAACCTTGCTAAAGGTAGTACTAAACCTTACTACAGGTAGTATAAACGTGAATCCTCGTGTGTGCCCTACACAAATTAATGTAAACTATTTAGAATCTAAAAGTGAAAACTGTAAGTGACATAAAGTAATCATGTGACAAAAGTACAAAATAAAATGAATTAATTGCAAATATTCGAACAATCTGTGCAAATCAAACGGTCAAACAAATGAATGTAACTAAAAGCATAAAACGAAAAAACATAATAAGTCCTTGAGAAAACAATGTTCAATCCATCAAATCACAACGTGAAAAAAGGTGCACAATAAGATTTGAAAAGACAGTGGCCACTGTAATAAAAAGATGGTTATGTCCCTGATAATCCTGTGGAATAATGGCAACCTGTAATAATACCGGAAAATGTTGATGTCAAAAATATTTTGATGTAAAAGATATTTTCGTCAGGGGCCCGACCGACCCGATTTATGCCTAAAAAGTAGAAAACAAACACACAATAGTGCAGAGCGTAATGTCCCAAAATAATAAGAAGGAGCAAGACTCACCAGTCGACGCGTTTCGGTCTGTGCTAGACCTTTTTCAAGACTGGATTGTGTTGTCCTAGACCCAGCCTATTAGGCGCTTTGGTTCTCTTACCCATTCTTCTATTCATTTGTTGACTACTAGGAGTCAATACCCAAAGCTAGGGTCACCTTGTGGCAGGCGCTGAGTGTACCGCCCACTGTTACCGTTAGTATAAGTCATATGTGTGTGATGTGCATGGAAATCTTATCTGTGTGTGATGTGCGTGCACGTTAGTATAAGTCATATGTGTGTGTGTGATGTGCACGTTAGTATAAGTCATATGTGTGTGATGTGCATGGAAATCTTATCTGTGTGTGATGTGCGTGCACGTTAGTATAAGTCATATGTGTGTGTGTGTGATGTGCGTGCACGTTAGTATAAGTCATATCTGTGTGTGTGATGTGCACGTTAGTATAAGTCATATCTGTGTGTGTGTGTGATGTGCGTGCACGTTAGTATAAGTCATATCTGTGTGTGTGTGATGTGCGTGCACGTTAGTATAAGTCATATCTGTGTGTGTGTGTGATGTGCGTGCACGTTAGTATAAGTCATATCTGTGTGTGTGATGTGCGTGCACGTTAGTATAAGTCATATCTGTGTGTGTGATGTGCACGTTAGTATAAGTCATATGTGTGTGTGTGATGTGCACGTTAGTATAAGTCATATGTGTGTGTGTTGTGCGTGCACGTTAGTATAAGTCATATCTGTGTGTGTGATGTGCGTGCATGTTAGTATAAGTCATATCTGTGTGTGTGATGTGCACGTTAGTATAAGTCATATCTGTGTGTGTGTGATGTGCGTGCACGTTAGTATAAGTCATATCTGTGTGTGTGTGATGTGCGTGCACGTTAGTATAAGTCATATCTGTGTGTGTGTGATGTGCGTGCACGTTAGTATAAGTCATATCTGTGTGTGTGATGTGCGTGCACGTTAGTATAAGTCATATCTGTGTGTGTGATGTGCACGTTAGTATAAGTCATATCTGTGTGTGTGTGATGTGCGTGCACGTTAGTATAAGTCATATGTGTGTGTGTGTGATGTGCGTGCACGTTAGTATAAGTCATATCTGTGTGTGTGATGTGCGTGCACGTTAGTATAAGTCATATCTGTGTGTGTGATGTGCACGTTAGTATAAGTCATATCTGTGTGTGTGTGATGTGCGTGCACGTTAGTATAAGTCATATCTGTGTGTGTGTGATGTGCGTGCACGTTAGTATAAGTCATATCTGTGTGTGTGATGTGCGTGCACGTTAGTATAAGTCATATCTGTGTGTGATGTGCATGGAAATCTTATCTGTGTGTGATGTGCGTGCACGTTAGTATAAGTCATATGTGTGTGTGTGTGATGTGCGTGCACGTTAGTATAAGTCATATCTGTGTGATGTGCACGTTAGTATAAGTCATATCTGTGTGTGTGTGATGTGCGTGCACGTTAGTATAAGTCATATCTGTGTGTGTGTGTGTGATGTGCGTGCACGTTAGTATAAGTCATATCTGTGTGTGATGTGCGTGCACGTTAGTATAAGTCATATCTGTGTGTGTGTGTGATGTGCGTGCACGTTAGTATAAGTCATATCTGTGTGTGTGTGATGTGCGTGCACGTTAGTATAAGTCATATCTGTGTGTGTGTGATGTGCACGTTGGTATAAGTCATATCTGTGTGTGTGTGTGATGTGCGTGCACGTTAGTATAAGTCATATCTGTGTGTGTGTGATGTGCGTGCACGTTAGTATAAGTCATATCTGTGTGTGTGTGATGTGCACGTTGGTATAAGTCATATCTGTGCAGTGTGTGTAATTAGACGATACAGGTGACAGTGAGTGTAATTAGGTGATACAGGTGACTGTGTGTGTAATTAGGTGACTGGGGGTGTAATTAGGTGACACGGGTGACTGGGGTGTAATTAGGTGACACGGGTGACTGGGGTGTAATTAGGTGACACGGGTGACTGGGGGTGTAATTAGGTGACACGGGTGACTGGGGGTGTAATTAGGTGACACTGGTGACTGGGGGTGTAATTAGGTGACTGGGGTGTAATTAGGTGACACTGGTGACTGGGGTGTAATTAGGTGACACTGGTGACTGGGGGTGTAATTAGGTGACTGGGGTGTAATTAGGTGACACGGGTGACTGGGGGTGTAATTAGGTGACTGGGGGTGTAATTAGGTGACTGGGGGTGTAATTAGGTGACTGGGGGTGTAATTAGGTGACACGGGTGACTGGGGGTGTAATTAGGTGACTGGGGGTGTAATTAGGTGACACGGGTGACTGGGGGTGTAATTAGGTGACACGGGTGACTGGGGGTGTAATTAGGTGACACGGGTGACTGGGGGTGTAATTAGGTGACTGGGGTGTAATTAGGTGACAGTGGTGACTGGGGTGTAATTAGGTGACAGTGGTGACTGGGGTGTAATTAGGTGACACTGGTGAATGGGGGTGTAATGAGGTGACTGGGGTGTAATGAGGTGACTGGGGTGTAATTAGGTGACACAGGTGACTGGGGTGTAATTAGGCGACACTGGTGACTGGGGTGTAATTAGGTGACTGGGGGTGTAATTAGGTGACACTGGTGACTGGGGTGTAATTAGGTGACAGAGGTGACTGGGGGTGTAATTAGGTGACTGGGGTGTAATTAGGTGACACTGGTGACTGGGGTGTAATTAGGTGACTGGGGTGTAATTAGGTGACACTGGTGACTGGGGTGTAATTAGGTGACACTGGTGACTGGGGTGTAATTAGGTGACACTGGTGACTGGGGGTGTAATTAGGTGACACTGGTGACTGGGGGTGTAATTAGGTGACTGGGGTGTAATTAGGTGACACGGGTGACTGGGGGTGTAATTAGGTGACTGGGGGTGTAATTAGGTGACTGGGGGTGTAATTAGGTGACTGGGGGTGTAATTAGGTGACACGGGTGACTGGGGGTGTAATTAGGTGACTGGGGGTGTAATTAGGTGACACGGGTGACTGGGGGTGTAATTAGGTGACACGGGTGACTGGGGGTGTAATTAGGTGACACAGGTGACTGGGGGTGTAATTAGGTGACTGGGGTGTAATTAGGTGACAGTGGTGACTGGGGTGTAATTAGGTGACAGTGGTGACTGGGGTGTAATTAGGTGACACTGGTGAATGGGGGTGTAATGAGGTGACTGGGGTGTAATGAGGTGACTGGGGTGTAATTAGGTGACACAGGTGACTGGGGTGTAATTAGGTGACACTGGTGACTGGGGTGTAATTAGGTGACTGGGGGTGTAATTAGGTGACACTGGTGACTGGGGTGTAATTAGGTGACAGAGGTGACTGGGGGTGTAATTAGGTGACTGGGGTGTAATTAGGTGACACTGGTGACTGGGGTGTAATTAGGTGACTGGGGTGTAATTAGGTGACACTGGTGACTGGGGTGTAATTAGGTGACACTGGTGACTGGGGTGTAATTAGGTGACACTGGTGACTGGGGTGTAATTAGGTGACAGAGGTGACTGGGGGTGTAATTAGGTGACTGGGGTGTAATTAGGTGACTGGGGGTGTAATTAGGTGACTGGGGTGTAATTAGGTGACTGGGGGTGCCAACAGGTGACAATACCGGGACAGCAGTCACACACCTAGTAATGTGACCCCGCGCATGCGCACACGCTATAATACAGCCGGGCGGTTCCGGGGTTAGCACCGGGCATTGCGGGTTGTACCCCGGCAGTGTGACCGCCCCGTGCTCTGCGTTACCTGCTTTTGGCGGCCCCGGATCTCACTCATTATATCCACCGGTGTGTGACTCCAACCTGACCGCACGGCGCCGAGGAGTGACGTCATCAGCCCGCGCCCCTTAAGGTGGTAGCTCAGGAACAGGTTTTAAAGTGGATTAATGACAGAACCCTGTATATGTCATAATACACAACCCTGTACCGTGTATATGTCATAATACACAACCCTGTACCGTGTATATGTCATAATACACAACCCTGTACCGTGTATATGTCATAATACACAACCCTGTACCGTGTATATGTCATAATACACCACCCTGTACCGTGTATATGTCATAATACACCACCCTGTACCGTGTATATGTCATAATACACAACCCTGTACCGTGTATATGTCATAATACACCACCCTGTACCGTGTATATGTCATAATACACCACCCTGTACTGTGTATATGTCATAATACACCACCCTGTACCGTGTATATGTCATAATACACAACCCTGTACCGTGTATATGTTATAATACACAACCCTGTACAGTGTATATGTCATAATACACAACCCTGTATCATGTATATATTATAATACACAACCCTGTATCGTGTATATGCCATAATACACAACCCTTTTTTTAATGCCTGGGGCAAATCGGGACAGATGGCTAGCAACCCGGGACAGGGGGACAGACCCCTAAAATCGGGACTGTCCAGCGAAAATCGGGACAGTTGGGGGGTATGCACTGTACCGTGTAAAGGTCATAATACACAACCCTGTACCATGTATATGTCATAATACACAACCCTGTACCGTGTATATGTCATAATACACAACCCTGTACCGTGTATATGTCATAATACACAACCCTGTATTGTGTATATGTCATAATACACAACCCTGTACCGTGTATATGTAATAATACACAATCCTGTACCGTGTATGTCATAATACACCACCCTGTACCATGTATATGTTATAATACACAACCCTGTACAGTGTATATGTCATAATACACATCCCTGTATCATGTATATGTCATAATACACAACCCTGTACCGTGTATATATCATAATACATAACACTGTACCGTGTAAAGGTCATAATACACAACCCTGTACCGTGTATATGTCATAATACACAACCCTGTACCGTGTATATGTCATAATACACAACCCTGTACCGTGTATATGTCATAATACACAACCCTGTACCGTGTATATGTCATAATACACAACCGTGTATATGTCATAAAACACAACCCTGTACCGTGTAAAGGTCATAATACACAACCCTGTACCATGTAAAGGTCATATTACACAAACCTGTACCCTGTATATGTCATAATACACAACCCTGTACCGTGTATATGTCATAAAACACATCCCTGTACCGTGTATATGTCATAAAACACATCCCTGTACCGTGTATATGTCATAATACACAACCCTAAATCATCATAAACTGGAAAAAAAAAACAACAATATGAGGGGAACACTTCTAGAACTCAATATAAGCTACAACGAAAAATGACAACCTTCCTCCAGATGTAAATATACTAATACCAATAACAAACAATAAGGTGAGCGCTAAATCAATAGCAAATTGAGACTAGTGGTATAAGGAAACTATAGTTATAAATTAAACACGTTAACTACATGTACTATAAAAAATGAACACTTTATAATTTCATAAAAACATTAAAAACCCTAAACCTTGCAAGGTATTAACTGCCATAAAAATAAAAAAAATGAAAAACAATCGCCTAGATTACGAGTTTTGTGTTAGGGTAAAAAAGCAGCGTTGGCCGGTCCTAACGCTGCTTTTTAACGCCCGCTGGTATTACGAGTTTCTGTAATGCCACAAAAATATCCATCTCCACTCAAATCATTAACGTCAACCCAGACCCAGTAGTTAACATATACCACAAACAAAAACATCCACGAATCAGAAAAAAAATTACACAAACTACACTTACACTCATACAAACACTACACTATATTTATTTTTAAGATTTCATATGTTCAGGTCAAAATAGAACGGATCTAAGTTACGAGATCTCCGGTGTTTGAAAAAAAAAAAAGCCACACAAAACCATTTTCGATTGACTTACATAGACAGACGGGAACAGACACTTATATAGCTACATCTAATTACAAATATTATCACATACATACACTAATCGATACATACTAACAATATACAGCACATTACATACACAAATCAGATTTTTATTAGGAATTTAACACGATTTAGCTACTTTTTCACACAAGAACATGACGTCACTCACTTTACACTTAAAGCAAGTCTTGGATTTTATTTCTACAGTAGTGGATGTGGGGTGTTCAAAGGTGTGAATATCGTATAAGATGTATTTGAGGTCAAAATTACTTTAATTTGACACACTATAGTGTGTTTCCACATTATAAATATAAATACACAATAAACATACAAACCGTAAAACTAATGATAAAACTATCCAGTGGCCACTGATCAATATTATGTTAAATTATAAAAAGCAATTCTATGATTACATCTAGATTAGGTTAGTATACCCCAAGGTATGCTAGTATACAGAGACGGTGTAACAGTGGTGTGGTTGTGTATACACAATATTAAAAACGCAGATATATATGTTGATACATATGAAGCAAATATCCAAGTGAATACAAAATAAAATTGATGTGCAAAAAGCAAAAAATAACAAAAAATGCACAATGTGTCCTGAGAGTGTCACAAAAAATACTAAAGGTGTGGAAAAAATCTATATGTGTGTGACAGTCAAAAATATAATCCAATGGTGATCAACAAAAATATAAAAAATGAAAAATAAAAACAAAAATGCAAATATCCCAATGCTGTTCAACAAAGGATAGTGAAATGTTAAAAACCAACTTGTTTCCTGATGGTGAAGAATCCAGTGATGGTGAATCCAAATGGGTGAAGTGTAGAAGGTTCTTTCCTGGTGATGAGAATCCTATAGTCCCCTTTTGTTTGGATTTAAATGTCCATCTTGGGGAATACCTGTAAAATTACAAACAAATAGTGCAAGATCACAATGAAAAAGATTAGAATTATGCTTACCAGCTGCTTGTCAACGCGTTTCGGCCAAATAATGGCCTTTATCAAGACTCTTGTGTCAAATTAAAGTAATTTTGACCTCAAATACATCTTATATCATATTCACACCTTGCCTACATCTGGCGCTTTGAACACCCCACATCCACTACTGTTTCTCTTGGCTAGCTAGGTAGCCTTTGTTCAAAGCTATAGGTCACACAGGGTCTTTGGCGCTATTTCCACACACAACTACATTTTATTTCTACAGACATTTTTCTCCTCCATTGACTTCTATGGGGAAGACGTGCTCGTGCACGCGACAGCCAGATTTACCTATTACACGGAAAAAGCGTAGACAAGAAAACTTGTAATACCAGCGTTAAATTTGTGAAACTAACTCATTCTTTCTTGCGTTAGTCCTGCTATGACAAATAGATCAAGAAATTACTAGTTCCCTATGGACTTATGGCTTTTACTTCTGTGAAATTCACTACAACATCAAATTGTTATAGAAATTTACATTACATCAACTACAAATCACCAGTACAATATCGGTTAGAAAAATTACATAAGATTTAAACGGACAGAAAAATAATTTGAACATTTCATTATTCACAAACAGTAGACAATTGGAATCACGTCTCATTTACCTCTATTATAGCATTTCATTTATTCAACTCATATGCTTGCATGAACAGCATATCTAGATAGGCTTAACACATGATCATTAATCAATGCACATACATGACTTTTATCATTCACTCATACACGTGCATTGATATAATGGCCAAAAAAACACATTAGATTCTCTCTATGAATCATGAAACATAAAATAGGGATTTACTGTCCCTTTAACATCACGATTCACTCACAATATACCATTAGGAATTACGTACAATAACAACAGATTACAGCTGTCACTTTTTGGGAAGGAATAACAATGCTATACTGCTTTATACAAGTCAGCATATGTGGGAGACAATCACAATATATACGTAGATGTACATAACACGCATTACGCAACCACAAAGCACACATTTATATTTTAATCAGCACACAATAACAATGTAGTAAAATACAACAACACAATGAGGATTTGATAACTAGACAGGCAGGTTGCTAATATGATGACGTCATTAGAAGCTTCAACCATACACATTACAGCTTTAGGACTGTACCGTCCCTTTCAGAAGTTTAGCACTCAATACTACATATACGTAAACGAGAGTTTGGAACATCATTATTATTGCGATTTTAATGGGACGCGTACAATATTGACATCTCGCAAATCACTTATATATACAATATAAGAGATGTCAGCCGGAAGATCTTCATTATTTTTGCGATTTTAATGGGACACGTACAATATTGACATCTCGACAATCACTTATATATACAATATTAGAGATGTCAGCCAGAAGATCTTCATTGTTATTGCGATTACAATGGGACGTGTACAATATTGACATCTCGCCAATCACTTATATATACAATATTAGAGATGTCAGCTGTTACTTTATCGTTTACTAAAAATATTGCAGCAACATTGATCGATCAGATTCTATGCCATTATACACAAGTATGCACTTTCATTCATGTTAGCCTGGACGTGTACTTTTTACTATAACATCGCGTTTAATAAGTATTTGTTACGCATATGAACAAACATTACGAAGATGCACTATATATGTTACATTTTACACTTTCACTTTGCGATTCAATGGGGGAAAACAAAATTTCAGCAAACACCTAAAAAAAATGCCCACTTTGAAAGCATTCGCGCCGCTCACATACAATCAAGTGTATACAATCAGCAATCATTACGAACTCACTACCATTGGACTAATTGCACTATAAATCCCCCAAACATGGCCAAAGTGTCCCTTGTGATCGACATTGTATCAAATCTCTTTTGTGTTTTTGCATACCTTGTTACTCCTTGTGTGTTTGCTCTGCAGTTTGGCTCTGTGCTGCTTAGCTTGGCAAATATGGATAATGCTCAGTTAGATGCTGCTGGTGCTGTTGCACGAGTAGTGGTCAATAGAATCAGGCGGGCTCGGCGTCTCCAAGAGAGACAAAGGGCTTGTTTGGTTAGAGGTCCTCCTGTTCACAGGGTGAGACCCACCTTGGACAACATGAGCGACTTCGAGGTTTATGACAAGTATAGGCTCAATCGCGAATAGCTCATTAGCCTTTACGATGTTCTTAAACCTCATATGGAGCCACGTAGACGTATGCGTAGAGCAATCCCTAGTATGACCAAGATGCTAAGTTGCATACACGTCCTGGCCTCCGGGAGTTTTCAATCTGGAGAGGGATACATGCATGGGCTGGCTCAGGGTACCTTCTCTGTGGTTTTTGACAACTTTCTGGACACCATGGTACGAGTCAGTAAGCATTACATAGGATTCCCTCAAAATGATGGGGATTGGAGGCGCCTGAAGAGGGAATTCTTTGAAATAGCTTGAATGCCCAATGTCTTGGGAGCAATAGATTGTACCCACATTGCGCTGCATGCTCCAGAACATAGGTTTCAGGGTTTAATGGACTCCCTGTAAAGGTGCGCTCACGGAAGCAAATATCGGATAAAAAGTCCAATCGAGTCCAATAAACGGCAGCTCTTCCAAATGTTTGGGGTACGATGAGCGGATCTATATTGAAGGTAAGAAGGCGCCTTCTTACCTTCAATATAGATCGTGCTCCAGAACATGACCAGCCCTTCCGAAATCGCAAACTCTTCCATAGTCTCAACGTGCAGTTTGTTTGTGACGCACGGATGCAGATTATGCAGGTGTGTGCGAATTTCGGCGGGGCTTGTCATGATGCCCGCATCCTCAGACAGTCATCCCTGTGGCGGCAGTTTGAGGGCAGACAGTTTTCCCCTGGATGGCTCGTTGGTGAGTATTTGTGCACAACATGGTTAATTAGTTAGACAATTGCCACTGTAGTCTTCAAAAACAGTTGTCTGTGTAATGTGCAGCTATAGGATGCGCTTTAACCATTTAATTGTCTTTCTGCAAATGTCTAGTTTTAGCTCCAAACAGATATGTAGCATGTCTTAGCTTAAATGGGCAGCTCTAGGATGCAATTTAACCATTTCTTTCTCTTTTAGCAAAAGTCTGCTTTATGCGAAATACACATATGTAGCATGTCTTAGCAAATGTCTAGTTTTAGCTCTAAACAGATATGTAGCATGTCTTAGCTTAAATGGTCAGATAGAGAATGCACTTTAACCATGTCATTGTCTCTTTCCGCAAATGTCTAGTTTTAGCTCCAAACAGATATGTAGCATGTCTTAGCTTAAATGGGCAGCTCTAGGATGCAATTTAACCATTTCTTTCTCTTTTAGCAAAAGTCTGCTTTATGCGAAATACGCATATGTAGCATGTCTTAACTTAAATGTGCAGATAGAATTATATGTTTAAATCGCATTATCTTTTTCAATTAAAATGTTTATTTTAGGGGATTTTCGGGTACGCAAATGATTTGTTTTTTAATATAATAAATTGAACTACATTTTTAATACTTGTCATTTTGTTATGTTCATTATTTATAGGTGATTCTGGTTACATGAGCCGGCCTTGGCTCATTACACCATTGCGCAACCCCACCGACGAGGCCCAGGAGCGCTATAATAGGGTGCACAAGCGGACTAGGGCTGTAGTGGAGAGGATGTTTGGGCTCCTCAAAATGAGACTAAGATGCCTGGACAGGTCTGGAGGAGCCCTCCAATACAGCACTAGTAAGGTGGCGAAGATCGTTATAGCCTGCAGTGTCCTGCATAACATTGCACAGCCAACGCCTCCTCCAAATTGATGGGCCATTCCAGGACAAGGGGCTCAATGTCAGAGCAAACATCATCAACCACCACTTCAGACGGTAAATAATAGAAGTTAGATAGGAGTATTGCGAATATGTGTGAATTCTAGGGAAATGAGAAGGAGAGAATTGTGCAAACATGTTAGGATTGTTCATAAAATGCTTATACCAATTTATTTTGATTATTATAAGTGATGCTTCTGGCATTGGGTCCTGTAACGACTTCGCCACCTGGTTTTCAAAGGCAACATCAGCTGGTAAGTATAATTAATGTATGGACTGTGGCTGGCGGGAATTTTGCACAATCACCCATCATATGGCATACATTTTAAAAAGTAGTATTTAGTTTACACATTACTAGATTTCTTTCATGTAATTAGCAAGAGTCCATGAGCTAGTGACGTATGGGATATACATTCCTACCAGGAGGGGCAAAGTTTCCCAAACCTTAAAATGCCTATAAATACACCCCTCACCACACCCACAATTCAGTTTTACAAACTTTGCCTCCGATGGAGGTGGTGAAGTAAGTTTGTGCTAGATTCTACGTTGATATGCGCTCCGCAGCAAGTTGGAGCCCGGTTTTCCTCTCAGCGTGCAGTGAATGTCAGAGGGATGTGAGGAGAGTATTGCCTATTTGAATGCAGTGATCTCCTTCTACGGGGTCTATTTCATAGGTTCTCTGTTATCGGTCGTAGAGATTCATCTCTTACCTCCCTTTTCAGATCGACGATATACTCTTATATATACCATTACCTCTGCTGATTCTCGTTTCAGTACTGGTTTGGCTTTCTACAAACATGTAGATGAGTGTCCTGGGGTAAGTAAATCTTATTTTCTGTGACACTCTAAGCTATGGTTGGGCACTTTTATATAAAGTTCTAAATATATGTATTCAAACATTTATTTGCCTTGACTCAGGATGTTCAACGTTCCTTATTTCAGACAGTCAGTTTCATATTTGGGATAAATGCATTTGTTTCAATCATTTTTTCTTACCTTTAAAAATTTGACTTTTTCCCTGTGGGCTGTTAGGCTCGCGGGGGCAGAAAATGCTTCATTTTATTGCGTCATTCTTGGCGCGGACTTTTTTGGCGCAAAAATTTTTTTCTGTTTCCGGCGTCATACGTGTCGCCGGAAGTTGCGTCATTTTTTGACGTTTTTTTGCGTCAAAAATGTCGGCGTTCCGGATGTGGCGTCATTTTTGGCGCCAAAAGCATTTAGGCGCCAAATAATGTGGGCGTCTTTTTTGGCGCTAAAAAATATGGGCGTCATTTTTGTCTCCACATTATTTAAGTCTCATTATTTATTGCTTCTGGTTGCTAGAAGCTTGTTCACTGGCATTTTTTTCCCATTCCTGAAACTGTCATTTAAGGAATTTGATCAATTTTGCTTTATATGTTGTTTTTTTCTTTTACATATTGCAAGATGTTCCACGTTGCAACTGAGTCAGAAGATACTACAGGAAAATCACTGCACAGTGCTGGAGCTACCAAGCTAAGTGTATCTGCTATAAACTTTTGGTATCTGTTTCTCCAGCTGTTATTTGTATTGCATGTCATGTCAAACTTATTAATGCAGATAAAATTTCCTTTAGTACTGTTACATTACCTGTTGCTGTTCCGTCAACATCTAATTTTCAGAGTGTTCCTGATAACATAAGAGATTTTATTTTTTAAATCCATTAAGAAGGCTATGTCTGTTATTTCTCCTTCTAGTATACATAAAAGACTTTTAAAACTTCTCTTTTTTTCAGATGAATTTTTAAATGAACATCATCATTCTGATACTGATAATGGTTCTTCTGGTTCAGAGATTTCTGTCTCAGAGGTTGATGCTGATAAATCTTTGTATTTGTTCAAGATGGAATTTATTCGTTCTTTACTTAAAGAAGTGTTATTTGCATTAGAAATAGAGGATTCTGGTCCTCTTGATACTAAATGTAAACGTTTAAATAAGGTTTTTAAATCTCCTGTTGTTATTCCAGAAGTGTTTTATCTCCCTGATGCTATTTCTGAAGTAATTTCCAGGGAATGGAATAATTTGGGTAATTTATTTACTCCTTCTAGACGTTTAAGCAAATTATATCCTGTGCCATCTGACAGATTAGAGTTTTTTGGGACAAAAATCCCTAAGGTTATGGGGCTGTCTCTACTCCTGCTAATGTACTACTATTCCTATGGCAGATAGTACTTCATTTAAGGATCCTTTAGATAGGAAAATTGAATCCTTTCTAAGAAAAGCTTACTTATGTTCAGGTAATCTTCTTAGACCTGCTATATTTTTAGCGGATGTTGCTGCAGCTTCAACTTTTTGGTTAGAAGCTTTAGCGCAACAAGTAACAGATCATAATTTTATAGCATTATTATTATTCTATAACATGCTAATAATTTTATTGGTGATACCATCTTTTGATATCATTAGAGTTGATGTCAGGTATATGTCTCTAGCTATTTTAGCTAGAAAAGCTTTATGGATTAAACTTGGAATGCTGACATGTCTTCTAAGTCAACTTTGCTTTCCCTTTCTTTCCAGGGTAAATAATCATTTTCGTTCCTTTCCTCACAACAAGGAACAAAAGCCTGATCCTTCATCCTCAGGAGCGGTATCAGTTTGGAAACTATTTCCAGTTTGGAATATATCCAAGCCTTATAGAAACCTATAGCCAGCTCCTAAGTACCTATGAAGGTGCGGCCCTTATTCCAGCTCAGCTGGTATGGGGCAGATTACGTTTTCTTCAAAGAAATTTGGATCAATTCCGTTCTTAATCTCTGGTTTCAGAAACATTGTTTCAGAAAGGTACAGAATTGGCTTCAAGTTAAGGCCTCCTGCTAAGAGATTCTTTTCTTTCCCGTGTCCCAGTTAACACAGCAAAGGCTCGGCATTTCTGAAATGTGTTTCAGATCTAGAGTTGGCTGGAGTATTTATGCCAGTTCCAGTTCTGGAACAGGGGCTGGGGTTTTATTTTATCTCTTCATTGTACCAAAGAAGGTCAATTCCTTCAGACCAGTTCTGGATCTATCATTATTGAATCGTTATGTTTGGATACCAACATTCAAGATGGTTACTGTAGGACTATCCTGCCTTTTGTTTAGCAAGGGCATTATATGTCTACAATAGATTTACAGGATGTGTATCTGCATATTCCGATTCATCCAGATCACTTTTAGTGTCTGAGATTCTCTTTTTAGACAAGCATTACCAGTTTTGTGGCTTTACCGTTTGGCCTAGCCTCAGTTCCAAGAATTTTTTTCAAAGGTTCTCGGTGCCCTTCTTTCTGTAATCAGAGAATAGGGTTTTGGTATTTCCTTATTTGGACGATATCTTGGTACTTGCTCAGTCTTCTCATTTTCGAAGAATCTCATACGAATCGACTTGTGTTGTTTTCTTCAAGTTCATGGTTGGAGGATCAATTTACCAATCAGTTCATTGTTTCCTCAGACAAGGGTAACCTTTTTAGGTTTCTAGATAAATTCAGTATCTATGACTCTGTCCTTGTCAGACAAGAGAAGTTTAACATTGATATCAGCTTGTCAAAACCTTCAGTCACAATCATTCCCTTTGGTAGCCTTATGCATGGAAATGTTGGGTCTTAGGACTGCCGCATCAGATGCGATCTCCTTTGCTCGTTTTCACATGCGATCTCTTCAGCTCTGTATGCTGAACCAATGGTGCAGGGATTACTCAAAGATATCTCAATTAATATCTTTAAACCGATTTTACGACACTCTCTGACATGGTGGACAGATCACCATCGTTTAGTTCAGGGGGCTTCTTTGTTCTTCCGACCTGGACTATAATCTCAACAGATGCAAGTCTTACAGGTTGGGGAGCTGTGTGGGGGTATCTGACGGCACAAGGGGTTTGGGAATCTCAGGAGGTGAGATTTCCGATCAATATTTTGGAACTCCGTGCAATTTTCAGAGCTCTTCAGTCTTGGCCTCTTCTGAAGAGAGAGTTGTTCATTTGTTTTCAGATAGACAATGTCACAACTGTGGCATACATCAATCATCAAGGAGGGACTCACAGTCCTCTGGCTATGAAAGAAGTATCTCGAATTTTGGTTTGGGCGGAATCCAGCTCCTGTCTAATCTCTGCGGTTCATATCCCAGGTATGGACAATTGGAAAGCGGATTATCTAAGTCGCCAAACGTTGCATCCGGGCGAATGGTCTCTTCACCCAGAGGTATTTCTTCAGATTATTCAAATGTGGGAACTTCCAGAAATAGATCTGATGGCTTCTCATCTAAACAAGAAACTTCCCAGGTATCTGTCCAGATCCCGGGATCCTCAGGCGGAGGCAGTGGATGCATTATCACTTCCTTGGAAGTATCATCCTGCCTATATCTTTCCGCCTCTAGTTCTTCTTCCAAGAGTAATCTCCAAGATTCTGAAGGAATGCTTGTTTGTTCTGCTGGTAGCTCCGGCATGGCCTCACAGGTTTTGGTATGCGGATCTTGTCCGGATGGCCTCTTGCCAACCGTGGACTCTTCCGTTAAGACCAGACCTTTTGTCTCAAGGTCCTTTTTTCCATCAGGATCTGAAATCCTTAAATTTAAAGGTATGGAGATTGAACGCTTGATTCTTGGTCAAAGAGGTTTCTCTGACTCTGTGATTAATACTATGTTACAGGCTCGTAAATCTGTATCCAGAGAGATCTATTATAGAGTCTGGAAGACTTATATTTCTTGGTGTCTTTCTCATCATTTTTCTTGGCATTCTTTTAGAATACCGAGAATATTACAGTTTCTTCAGGATGGTTTAGATAAGGGTTTGTCCGCAAGTTCCTTGAAAGGTCAAATCTCTGCTCTTTCTGTTCTTTTTCACAGGAAGATTGCTATTCTTCCTGATATTCATTGTTTTGTACAAGCTTTGGTTCGTATAAAGCCTGTCATTAAGTCAATTTCTCCTCCTTGGAGTTTGAATTTGGTTCTGGGGGCTCTTCAAGCTCCTCCATTTGAACCTATGCATTCATTGGATATTAAATTACTTTCTTGGAAAGTTTTGTTCCTTTTGGCCATCTCTTCTGCCAGAAGAGTTTCTGAATTATCTGCTCTTTCTTGTGAGTCTCCTTTTCTGATTTTTCATCAGGATAAGGCGGTGTTGCGAACTTCTTTTGAATTTTTACCTAAGTTGTGAATTCCAACAACATTAGTAGAGACATTGTGGTTCCTTCATTATGTCCTAATCCTAAGAATTCTAAGGAGAAATCGTTGCATTCTTTGGATGTTATTAGAGCTTTGAAATATTATGTTGAAGCTACTAAGTCTTTCCGAAAGACTTCTAGTTTATTTGTTATCTTTTCCGGTTTTAGAAAGGCCAGAAAACTTCTGCCATTTCTTTGGCATCTTGGTTGAAATCTTTATTTCATCTTGCCTATGTTGAGTCGGGTAAGACTCCGCCTCATAGGATTACAGCTCATTCTACTAGGTCAGTTTCTACTTCCTGGGCGTTTAGGAATGAAGCTTCGGTTGATCAGATTTGCAAAGCGGCAACTTGGTCCTCTTTGCATACTTTTACCAAATTCTACCATTTTGTTGTATTTTCTTCTTCTGAAGCAGTTTTTGGTAGAAAAGTACTTCAGGCAGCGGTTTCAGTTTGAATCTTCTGCTTATGTTTTTCATTAAACTTTATTTTGGGTGTGGATTATTTTCAGCAGGAATTGGCTGTCTTTATTTTATCCCTCCCTCTCTAGTGACTCTTGTGTGGAAAGATCCACATCTTGGGTAGTCATTATCCCATACGTCACTAGCTCATGGACTCTTGCTAATTACATGAAAGAAAACATAATTTATGTAAGAACTTACCTGATAAATTCATTTCTTTCATATTAGCAAGAGTCCATGAGGCCCGCCCTTTTTTGTGGTGGTTATGATTTTTTTGTATAAAGCACAATTATTCCAATTCCTTATTTTATATGCTTTCGCACTTTTTTCTTATCACCCCACTTCTTGGCTATTCGTTAAACTGAATTGTGGGTGTGGTGAGGGGTGTATTTATAGGCATTTTAAGGTTTGGGAAACTTTGCCCCTCCTGGTAGGAATGTATATCCCATACGTCACTAGCTCATGGACTCTTGCTAATATGAAAGAAATGAATTTATCAGGTAAGTTCTTACATAAATTATGTTTTTTGGATACTCAGAAAGGGATCCTCTAGCAAGACTATATGCTTCAAAGTCATATTCAAAGTCACACATCAGAGGTTAGGTCTGCACAATGTATAACTCATCTTCACACTTGATTGATAGAACATAACCCAATATTCTACACATGCTTAGTAAGCTAGTGATATAAATAGTTTCAGAAATGGGGGGGGGGGTGCAGAACTAGTTCACACACTTCTATTAATTATTTTATTTTCACTTTTTCTGCCATTAGGGAGATTACTTCACCTAAAGACTGAAAGTGAAGAATTCAAGATTGAAAGTGAAGAATCCAAGACTGAAAGTGAAGAATTCAAGACTGAAAGTGAAGTATCCCAGACTGAAAGTAAAGAATCCCAGATTGAAAGTGATGAATACCAATGTGATCATGTCTGGCATTGTCTTTTAAATGTGCTGACCTTGAAAACCATACAAAGACACGTTCACATGGTAAGTGGCAACAATTTTATGGACTAAGGCTGTGGGTGCATCCTATTGGAGACACTTATATTTTTCTTTTTATAGATGGTATTTCACAATCCTCTATTTTGAAAATGATGAATAAGACACCTAATGAAAAGAAACTGTTATTTTGAAGATAATTAATTGCCTTTCAAAGACCATACATCCAGGTTAGTTTGCACAATGCATGCTATTTAAGAAACATAGGAGGAAGAATGTTAAAAGAATTAGGACTAGTATAAAAGATTTGCCACTGTAAAAACGCTGACCGGGGTTGCTCTCGTTAATGGAGTGCTATAAATGCTACATAGCGTTCTCTCCCCACAGTCATGTGGCTATTGGTAGAAAAGGGCCGTAATACATACAGGGAACATTAGTGACTGATACTTGATAAACACACAAGAGGAGGTGATACCCTGGCAGCGGTAATCCTGTAATAGAAAGCCGGCTTGGATCCACCGCTGCTCACTGCTCACCTGATTCCTCCGTATTACAAGATGGGCGTGGCTATGTAGCATTTATAGCACTCCATTAACGAGAGCAACCCTGGTCAGCGTTTTTACAGTGGGCTAAGTGTTTACAGTGTGACAAGAGACTTTCTGAATCTGACTGATATTTTAGAGTGCAGTTTTTTTGCCTGTTTTTGGACATCGACATATACATGCTATCACATACCTCATATGTTTGAGGGTGAAGTTTGTAAGTGCACATCTTGATGTTTTATATGTGTGAATAAAGTGGAATCTATCTTTTAATCTGCACTTAGATTGGTGTGTTCCCCCCTGGTTGCGCTCCATCCCCCTTTCTGTATCTACAGATTTCTTCTCACATACCTCTTTCTCACGGAGATCACACCAGTGATTGGAAGGGAGCTGCACGGCGTATACACAAGAGGAAAAGGATTCACAAAAAGGAAAGTTACAAGCACTGATTTTTTGTTTGAAAAAGACTTTTATCTACTATATGAGACTGCATTATCAATTGAGAGTATCATTGAACTTTTCAGCATTTGTTGTTATCTGTTGTATCGTTATACTGTTGGTTATTTTATATAGCTATTTAGTATAGACATACTCATTCAGCTTGTGACTTTGCTTTATATTTTATCATGTCTTTCTAGACAGTGTGTATTTTAGTATATTTATTTTTATATAGTGTGGCGCTACCTCTATATTGTATTCATACAATTTTTCTTTAGAATTGTGTGACGTGAGCTCTATTCTATATAGCAGTGAGTCTGTGTTGTGTGACGTGTGCTCCGTTCTATGTAGCAGTGAGTCTGTGTAGTGTGACGTGTGCTCTGTTCTATGTAACAGTGAGTCTGTGTAGTGTGATGTGTGCTCTGTTCTATGTAGCAGTGAGTCTGTGTTGTGTGATGTGTGCTCTGTTCTATGTAACAGTGAGTCTGTGTAGTGTGACGTGTGTGCTCTGTTCTATGTAACAGTGAGTCTGTGTAGTGTGACGTGTGTGCTCTGTTCTATGTAACAGTGAGTCTGTGTAGTGTGACGTGTGTGCTCTGTTCTATGTAACAATGAGTCTGTGTAGTGTGATGTATGCTCTGTTCTATGTAGCAGTGAGTCTGTGTAGTGTGATGTATGCTCTGTTCTATGTAGCAGTGAGTCTGTGTAGTGTGATGTGTGCTCTGTTCTATGTAGCAGTGAGTCTGTATAGTGTGACGTGTGCTCTGTTCTATGTAACAGTGAGTCTGTATAGTGTGATGTGTGCTCTGTTCTATGTAACAGTGAGTCTGTATAGTGTGACGTGTGCTCTGTTCTATGTAACAGTGAGTCTGTGTAGTGTGACGTGAGCTCTGTTCTATGTAACAGTGAGTCTGTATAGTGTGATGTGTGCTCTGTTCTATGTAACAGTGAGTCTGTGTAGTGTCACATGTGCTCTGTTCTATGTAGCAGTGAGTCTGTGTAGTGTGACATGTGCTCTGTTCTATGTAACAGTGAGTCTGTGTTGTGTGACGTGTGCTCTGTTCTATGTAACAGTGAGTCTGTGTTGTGTGACGTGTGCTCTGTTCTATGTAACAGTGAGTCTGTATAGTGTGATGTGTGCTCTGTTCTATGTAACAGTGAGTCTGTGTTGTGTGACATGTGCTCTGTTCTATGTAGCAGTGAGTCTGTGTAGTGTGACATGTGCTCTGTTCTATGTAACAGTGAGTCTGTGTCATGATCCGGTGTACATGCGCTCAGGACACAGACCCTCGGGGCAGTGGTAGAGATTTGAAGACACCGACCCCTGACCCGGGGAAGAGAATCCTGGACGTGGATAGATGATATTCTGTGATTCATAGTTGCTAGAAGTTATTGTAGAATAAATGGAGGGTGCAACATTTGTATACAATATATTCTGACTTCACTGTGACTTATAGTTAGTTAATAGAAGTAACTGCAGGATTCCATGAGAGAAAAAATATAGCAATGTGGAATGTTCAGGCTTCAGAGTAATCTAATAAAAGATTGACACTTAGATGCAAACTAGGTTTGTTGCAGGTTCACAGTACATAATATTATATAAAGCTGTATGTCAGAGTTAAAGCACAGCTGCACAGGTACTTAGACAAGCTGCAAGTTTAGGCATTAATTACTGTTTGTGCATTTAGATGCAAACTTGGTTTGTTGCAGGTTCACAGTACATAATATTATAAAGAGCTGTATGTCAGTAATTAGCAGAGCAGCACAGGTGAAAGTTAAGTTTAAGGCATCAATTACTGTTTGAACATATATTGGAGAATCACATGAAAGCTTTTAATTGAACACATAGATGCAGAGTTCAGAATATGTTAACATATTTGCAGCAGGATATTTCAGCAATGACAACTTGTAGCAGAGAAATAGTTATAAAGTTCTGAGTAAGATGCTGTTGTAATTAGAGAGTGATGATAACCAAAAGTATGCTTGATTTATAATAAAGTTCTGAGTTTGTTAAGTAGCAGTGTCCAGGAAACAGAAAATGGAATTATTTGGATACTTGCGATTTGATGATTTTAGGCATTGGAATAGAAAATGCTGTAGGTTGAAATAGTTGGTAAATTCATACAGGAAACAGTCACAGACCTCTGTTGTTCAGGATCACACTTCAATGTTAATGCAAAGCACATTAGACCTGAGAAGGCTTAAAAAGAAGCTGAGGTAATCAGGTAGGCAAGCAAGCTGAATGTGAATACTGCCCAAATGCAGTAGTCAGAGAAGGATTTCTTAAAGGGATAGTGACATTAGGCTGAGATATGTTACAGATTCCCCTCCTTAAAGGCGACCTCCGGGCGCCCAATACAATCCAAAAGGAGAGAGAACAAAAATGACATGGAGTACCGGTAGTAGGTGTATGGAGGTAGCGAGTCCAATCGGAAATCAAGAAAGGAGGGTTGGAAATCTCTTGAAAAAGTTGAATGACGAAGTAAAGGCCATGTAATTCAGGTATCAAAAGATCTTGACAATTTTGAGAGCAAAACTTGAAGTCAACTTTTTTGTAGTCATCGTGAGAATGCATGAACGTAACATACAATGAGCTTCCTACCACAGAATCATCCTGAGGGTAGATAGGCGGATGTTCTTCATGATAGATGACCATATACATAGCCAATGAAAAGGCAGCCAGTCCTAGAGAAATGAATAGGCTTTCCTCAGCTTCAGAAATAGAGATGCAGCATCCTGGATTGATAACCAGATTAAGCACCTTTGGGTCAGAGATTTGAGTATCCTCAGAATTAACCTCTTGGCTGAGGATTAGATATACTCCAAAAGAAAAAGCTATAGCCACTTCTAACGCAATAGCAGGGCTTTCTTCAAAATAGGAGATAGGAGTGTAGAGTGCAAGATTTGTCCAGTTCTTGCCATCTTCTAATTCAATATGAAATGTCTCCTTACTGGATTCAGAATCAAAAGTGTTACTATAGAGAAAGAAAAAGAACCCACTATAGAGCCAGGAACCATACTCTCTTCTGAGCAGAGGGCAAGGCTTTCTTCAGGGTTCATAAATGAAGAATTAACAAGACCCACTTTAGAGCCAAGAACCATACTCGCTTCTGAGTAGAGGGCATGGCTATCTTCAGGATCAAGTATTATTACACCCATTTCTGGGTTAAACAAAGGAATACCCATACCAGGGTTAAAAACAGGAGAGTCCACCTTGATGTCAGGTTTAGTAGTATAATCATGGAGAACAGGAACAGGAATGGGCACTGGGGAATCTTCTTGAAGAACTTTTGTACAAGTTTCAGGTTCAAGAATGTCCACTTGCGAACTTGGTTTAAAGTTGTCCTCACAGGATTCAGTATCAGGAATTCCTGTACAGGAAACCGATGTAGTAGAAAATGTAGGTTGATGCAAAGTATCTACCAGGGTAAACAATTTCTTAGATGCAGTAACAGAAGAATTTTGAGAAGGTGAAGTGTACTGAAATATGCCACACTCAGGTAGATGCAGAGGAATTGTGACACAAGATTCTGACTGAGAAGTTATCTGGAGTTCAGCAGGCATGCTTATTTGAGTTTGAATATCAGAGCTAAATTCTCCAGGGATTATCTCTGGTAAACTGAAAGGTTGTATATCTGGAACAGAATTATCTTTTGCTTCTAGCACAGGGTTTACAGGTATTGAGGCAGCATGAGAGGGATGCAAGAAATCAATAATTGGAAACAGTTTTTGTAGTTGTTGTAGAGTCTGAGAAGAGATACAATTAGATGCTTTAAGAACAGACTGATAGTGACTATAGACATCATCCAGCTTGGTGTTGACAGTGTCAGGAGGCAAGAGAGAGTCTGGTACAACAGAAACTAAAACAGGGGAATCAGGCTGAGTTTCCTCTTTGCATTTCTGATTTTCTGTGGGCAGAAGGATTTTCTTCTTCTTCGAGAGCTTAGATTTCTTCCCAGTATGAGGCTTCTTAGGTTGCTGCCATTGTGGCTTGTAGTAAGGTTGAGAACAGTAATCCTCTTCATCACTGGATGCATAATTCTGATGTGATAAATCAGCATGGTAGTTGAGGGGACCTTTTCTCCAAACAGCAGTCTGTAAACCAGATGTCTTTTCTTGCAGCTCTGAATCTGTCCAATCCAACGAATCCATGGTAATATCAGAAATAGGAAGATCAGTATTTCCATGAGAGGTTTCATGATGGGAGCTGTCTGTATCTTCCATATTGTAAATATAACAACCAAGGATGTCATTATAGCCAATAGGTTGAGGTTTTGTCTGAGTTTGTGGTGAATTAAAATTGCGCTCATACCAGTCTAATGCCAGTTCAGCTGGATCTGTGAAGTCATCCTCCATGTTGACATATTCAGACTCAGAATCAGTATCACCAGGATAGGAATTACAAACAGGAGGAGTAGATGGTTTTGTGGAACAGTAGTCATGTCTCTTTAAATCTTTAAAGGTCTGAATTTTTTCTGCTGAATCTATGAATGCATCCTCTTCAGTTACATAGTCAGACTCAGAATCAGTTTCACCAAAATGGAAATCACAAACATGAGGAACAGATGAAATTCTAGAATAGTGGTTCTGTCTCTTTAAATCTTTGAAAGCCTGAATTTTTTCTGCTGAAGCTATGGTTAAATCCTCTTCATTTTCATAATCAGATTCAGGATCAGTTTCACCAAAATGGTAAGCACAAAATTGAGGAACAGATGACATTTTAGAAAAGTGGTTCTGTCTCTTTAAAAATCTGATTTTTTTCTGCTGAAGCTATGGTTAAATCCTCTTCATTTTCATAGTCAGATTCAGGATCAGTTTCACCAAAATGGTAACCACGAACATGAGTAGAGGATTGTCTAGAATGGGAGTACTGTGTCTTTAAATTTTTTAAAGTTTGAAAATCTTCTGTTTTTCCTTTAGGGATTGCTTGGGTCTGAGTTATGTTGTAATTTTTTATTTTCCTTTGAGGGTCGGTGCATCCACTACCACTGCGGATCCCTTTTTTAGGCATTAACATTCTGTCATGATCCGGTGTACATGCGCTCAGGACACAGACCCTCGGGGCAGTGGTAGGGATTTGAAGACACCGACCCCTGACCTGGGGAAGAGTATCCTGGACGTGGATAGACGATATTCTGTGATTCATAGTTGCTAGAAGTTATTGTAGAATAAATGGAGTGCAACATTTGTATACAATATATTCTGACTTCACTGTGACTTATAGTTAGTTAAAGGGACACTTTAACCAAAAAAATTATTTTGTGATTC
Organism: Bombina bombina; assembly: GCF_027579735.1. Classification (NCBI taxonomy): domain Eukaryota; kingdom Metazoa; phylum Chordata; class Amphibia; order Anura; family Bombinatoridae; genus Bombina; species Bombina bombina. Next base: position 9,280,385 of record NC_069509.1, on the reverse strand, counting down.
AGATTGAGCATGACATTTTAAGCAACTTTCTAATTTACTCCTATTATCAAATTTTCCTCATTCTCTTGGTATCTTTATTTGAAATGCAAGAATGTAAGTTTAGGTGCCGGCCCATTTTTGGTGAACAACCTGGGTTGTCCTTGCTGATTGGTGGATAAATTCATCCACCAATAAAAAAGTGCTGTCCAGAGTGCTGAAACAAAAAAAAGCTTAGATGCCTTCTTTTTCAAATAATGATAGCAAGAGAACGAAGAAAAATTGATAATAGGAGTAAATTAGAAAGTTGCTTAAAATTGCATGCTCTTTCTGAATTACAAAAGAAAAAATTTGGGTACAGTGTCCCTTTAATAGAAGTAACTGCAGGATTCCATGAGAGAAAAAATATAGCAATGTGGAATGTTCAGGCTTCAGAGTAATCTAATAAAAGATTGACACTTAGATGCAAACTAGGTTTGTTGCAGGTTCACAGTACATAATATTATATAAAGCTGTATGTCAGAGTTAAAGCACAGCTGCACAGGTACTTAGACAAGCTGCAAGTTTAGGCATTAATTACTGTTTGTGCATTTAGATGCAAACTTGGTTTGTTGCAGGCTCACAGTATATAATATTATAAAGAGCTGTATGTCAGTAATTAGCAGAGCAGAACAGGTGAAAGTTAAGTTTAAGGCATCAATTACTGTTTGAACATATATTGGAGAATCACATGAAAGCTTTTAATTGAACACATAGATGCAGAGTTCAGAATATGTTAACATATTTGCAGCAGGATATTTCAGCAATGACAACTTGTAGCAGAGAAATAGTTATAAAGTTCTGAGTAAGATGCTGTTGTAATTAGAGAGTGATGATAACCAAAAGTATGCTTGATTTATAATAAAGTTCTGAGTTTGTTAAGTAGCAGAGTCCAGGAAACAGAAAATGGAATTATTTGGATACTTGCGATTTGATGATTTTAGGCATTGGAATAGAAAATGCTGTAGGTTGAAATAGTTGGTAAATTCATACAGGAAACAGTCACAGACCTCTGTTGTTCAGGATCACACTTCAATGTTAATGCAAAGCACATTAGACCTGAGAAGGCTTAAAAAGAGGCTGAGGTAATCAGGTGCATGAATGATTAATCAGGCAGGCAAGCAAGCTGAATGTGAATACTGCCCAAATGCAGTAGTCAGAGAAGGATTTCTTAAAGGGATAGTGACATTAGGCTGAGATATGTTACAGTCTGTATAGTGTGATGTGTGCTCTGTTTTATGTAACAGTGAGTCTGTGTAGTGTTCTATGTAACAGTGAGTCTGTGTAGTGTGACATGTGCTCTGTTTTATGTAACAGTGAGTCTGTGTAGTGTGACGTGAGATCTGTTCTATGTAACAGTGAGTCTGTGTAGTGTGACGTGAGATCTGTTCTATGTAACAGTGAGTCTGTATAGTGTGACGTGTGCTCTGTTCTATGTAACAGTGAGTCTGTATAGTGTGATGTGTGCTCTGTTCTATGTAACAGTGAGTCTGTGTAGTGTGCCGTGAGATCTGTTCTATGTAACAGTGAGTCTGTGTAGTGTGACGTGTGCTCTGTTCTATGTAACAGTGAGTCTGTGTAGTGTGACATGTGCTCTGTTCTATGTAACAGTGAGTCTGTATAGTGTGACGTGAGATCTGTTCTATGTAACAGTGAGTCTGTATAGTGTGACGTGTGCTCTGTTCTATGTAACAGTGAGTCTGTGTAGTGTGACGTGTGCTCTGTTCTATGTAACAGTGAGTCTGTGTAGTGTGACATGTGCTCTGTTCTATGTAACAGTGAGTCTGTATAGTGTGACGTGTGCTCTGTTCTATGTAACAGTGAGTCTGTATAGTGTGACGTGTGCTCTGTTCTATGTAACAGTGAGTCTGTGTAGTGTGATGTCTGCTCTGTTCTATGTAACAGTGAGTCTGTGTAGTGTGACATGTGCTCTGTTCTATGTAACAGTGAGTCTGTATAGTGTGACGTGTGCTCTGTTCTATGTAACAGTGAGTCTGTGTAGTGTGCCGTGAGCTCTGTTCTATGTAACAGTGAGTCTGTGTAGTGTGCCGTGAGCTCTGTTCTATGTAACAGTGAGTCTGTGTTGTGTGACGTGTGCTCTGTTCTATTTAACAGTGAGTCTGTGTTGTGTGACGTGTGCTCTGTTCTATGTAACAGTGAGTCTGTGTAGTGTGACATGAGATCTGTTCTATGTAACAGTGAGTCTGTGTAGTGTGACGTGTGCTCTGTTCTATGTAACAGTGAGTCTGTGTAGTGTGACATGTGCTCTGTTCTATGTAACAGTGAGTCTGTGTTGTGTGACGTGTGCTCTGTTCTATGTAACAGTGAGTCTGTGTAGTGTGACATGTGCTCTGTTCTATGTAACAGTGAGTCTGTATAGTGTGACGTGAGATCTGTTCTATGTAACAGTGAGTCTGTATAGTGTGACGTGTGCTCTGTTCTATGTAACAGTGAGTCTGGGTAGTGTGACGTGTGCTCTGTTCTATGTAACAGTGAGTCTGTGTAGTGTGACATGTGCTCTATTCTATGTAACAGTGAGTCTGTATAGTGTGACGTGAGATCTGTTCTATGTAACAGTGAGTCTGTATAGTGTGACGTGTGCTCTGTTCTATGTAACAGTGAGTCTGTGTAGTGTGACATGTGCTCTGTTCTATGTAACAGTGAGTCTGTATAGTGTGACTTGAGATCTGTTCTATGTAACAGTGAGTCTGTGTAGTGTGATGTGTGCTCTGTTCTATGTAGCAGTGAGTCTGTGTTGTGTGACGTGAGCCCTGTTCTATGTAGCAGTGAGTCTGTGTAGTGTGACGTGAGCTCTGTTCTATGTAACAGTGAGTCTGTGTAGTGTGACGTGTGCCCTGTTCTATGTAGCAGTGAGTCTGTGTTGTGTGACGTGTGCTCTGTTCTATGTAACAGTGAGTCTGTGTAGTGTGACGTGTGCTCTGTTCTATGTAACAGTGAGTCTGTGTAGTGTGACGTGAGCTCTGTTCTATGTAACAGTGAGTCTGTGTAGTGTGACGTGAGCTCTGTTCTATGTAACAGTGAGTCTGTGTAGTGTGACGTGAGCTCTGTTCTATGTAACAGTGAGTCTGTGTAGTGTGACGTGAGCTCTGTTCTATGTAACAGTGAGTCTGTGTAGTGTGACGTGAGCTCTGTTCTATGTAACAGTGAGTCTGTATAGTGTGACGTGAGCTCTGTTCTATGTAGCAGTGAGTCTGTGTAGTGTGACGTGAGCTCTGTTCTATGTAACAGTGAGTCTGTATAGTGTGACGTGTGCTCTGTTCTATGTAACAGTGAGTCTGTGTAGTGTGACGTGTGCTCTGTTCTATGTAACAGTGAGTCTGTGTAGTGTGACATGTGCTCTATTCTATGTAACAGTGAGTCTGTATAGTGTGACGTGAGATCTGTTCTATGTAACAGTGAGTCTGTGTAGTGTGACGTGTGCTCTGTTCTATGTAACAGTGAGTCTGTGTAGTGTGACGTGTGCTCTGTTCTATGTAACAGTGAGTCTGTATAGTGTGACGTGTGCTCTGTTCTATGTAACAGTGAGTCTGTGTAGTGTGACATGTGCTCTGTTTTATGTAACAGTGAGTCTGTGTAGTGTGACATGTGCTCTGTTCTATGTAACAGTGAGTCTGTATAGTGTGACTTGAGATCTGTTCTATGTAGCAGTGAGTCTGTGTAGTGTGATGTGTGCTCTGTTCTATGTAGCAGTGAGTCTGTGTTGTGTGACGTGAGCCCTGTTCTATGTAGCAGTGAGTCTGTGTAGTGTGACGTGAGCTCTGTTCTATGTAACAGTGAGTCTGTGTAGTGTGACGTGAGCTCTGTTCTATGTAACAGTGAGTCTGTGTAGTGTGACGTGAGCTCTGTTCTATGTAACAGTGAGTCTGTATAGTGTGATGTGTGCTCTGTTCTATGTAACAGTGAGTCTGTGTAGTGTGACGTGAGATCTGTTCTATGTAACAGTGAGTCTGTGTAGTATGACGTGAGCTCTGTTCTATGTAACAGTGAGTCTGTGTTGTGTGACGTGTGCTCTGTTCTATTTAACAGTGAGTCTGTGTTGTGTGACGTGTGCTCTGTTCTATGTAACAGTGAGTCTGTGTAGTGTGACATGAGATCTGTTCTATGTAACAGTGAGTCTGTGTAGTGTGACGTGTGCTCTGTTCTATGTAACAGTGAGTCTGTGTAGTGTGACATGTGCTCTGTTCTATGTAACAGTGAGTCTGTGTTGTGTGACGTGTGCTCTGTTCTATGTAACAGTGAGTCTGTGTAGTGTGACATGTGCTCTGTTCTATGTAACAGTGAGTCTGTATAGTGTGACGTGAGATCTGTTCTATGTAACAGTGAGTCTGTATAGTGTGACGTGTGCTCTGTTCTATGTAACAGTGAGTCTGGGTAGTGTGACGTGTGCTCTGTTCTATGTAACAGTGAGTCTGTGTAGTGTGACATGTGCTCTATTCTATGTAACAGTGAGTCTGTATAGTGTGACGTGAGATCTGTTCTATGTAACAGTGAGTCTGTATAGTGTGACGTGTGCTCTGTTCTATGTAACAGTGAGTCTGTGTAGTGTGACATGTGCTCTGTTCTATGTAACAGTGAGTCTGTATAGTGTGACTTGAGATCTGTTCTATGTAACAGTGAGTCTGTGTAGTGTGATGTGTGCTCTGTTCTATGTAGCAGTGAGTCTGTGTTGTGTGACGTGAGCCCTGTTCTATGTAGCAGTGAGTCTGTGTAGTGTGACGTGAGCTCTGTTCTATGTAACAGTGAGTCTGTGTAGTGTGACGTGTGCCCTGTTCTATGTAGCAGTGAGTCTGTGTTGTGTGACGTGTGCTCTGTTCTATGTAACAGTGAGTCTGTGTAGTGTGACGTGTGCTCTGTTCTATGTAACAGTGAGTCTGTGTAGTGTGACGTGAGCTCTGTTCTATGTAACAGTGAGTCTGTGTAGTGTGACGTGAGCTCTGTTCTATGTAACAGTGAGTCTGTGTAGTGTGACGTGAGCTCTGTTCTATGTAACAGTGAGTCTGTGTAGTGTGACGTGAGCTCTGTTCTATGTAACAGTGAGTCTGTGTAGTGTGACGTGAGCTCTGTTCTATGTAACAGTGAGTCTGTATAGTGTGACGTGTGCTCTGTTCTATGTAACAGTGAGTCTGTGTAGTGTGACGTGAGCTCTGTTCTATGTAACAGTGAGTCTGTATAGTGTGACGTGTGCTCTGTTCTATGTAACAGTGAGTCTGTGTAGTGTGACCTGTGCTCTGTTCTATGTAACAGTGAGTCTGTGTAGTGTGACATGTGCTCTATTCTATGTAACAGTGAGTCTGTATAGTGTGACGTGAGATCTGTTCTATGTAACAGTGAGTCTGTGTAGTGTGACGTGTGCTCTGTTCTATGTAACAGTGAGTCTGTGTAGTGTGACGTGTGCTCTGTTCTATGTAACAGTGAGTCTGTATAGTGTGACGTGTGCTCTGTTCTATGTAACAGTGAGTCTGTGTAGTGTGACATGTGCTCTGTTTTATGTAACAGTGAGTCTGTGTAGTGTGACATGTGCTCTGTTCTATGTAACAGTGAGTCTGTATAGTGTGACTTGAGATCTGTTCTATGTAGCAGTGAGTCTGTGTAGTGTGATGTGTGCTCTGTTCTATGTAGCAGTGAGTCTGTGTTGTGTGACGTGAGCCCTGTTCTATGTAGCAGTGAGTCTGTGTAGTGTGACGTGAGCTCTGTTCTATGTAACAGTGAGTCTGTGTAGTGTGACGTGAGCTCTGTTCTATGTAACAGTGAGTCTGTGTAGTGTGACGTGAGCTCTGTTCTATGTAACAGTGAGTCTGTATAGTGTGATGTGTGCTCTGTTCTATGTAACAGTGAGTCTGTGTAGTGTGACATGTGCTCTGTTCTATGTAACAGTGAGTCTGTGTAGTGTGACATGTGCTCTGTTCTATGTAACAGTGAGTCTGTGTAGTGTGACGTGAGCTCTGTTCTATGTAACAGTGAGTCTGTGTAGTGTGACGTGAGCTCTGTTCTATGTAACAGTGAGTCTGTATAGTGTGATGTGTGCTCTGTTCTATGTAACAGTGAGTCTGTGTAGTGTGACATGTGCTCTGTTCTATATAGCAGTGAGTCTGTGTAGTGTGACATGTGCTCTGTTCTATGTAACAGTGAGTCTGTGTTGTGTGACATGTGCTCTGTTTTATGTAACAGTGAGTCTGTGTAGTGTGACATGTGCTCTGTTCTATGTAACAGTGAGTCTGTATAGTGTGACGTGAGATCTGTTCTATGTAACAGTGAGTCTGTATAGTGTGACGTGTGCTCTGTTCTATGTAACAGTGAGTCTGTATAGTGTGACGTGTGCTCTGTTCTATGTAACAGTGAGTCTGTGTAGTGTGACGTGTGCTCTGTTCTATGTAACAGTGAGTTTGTATAGTGTGACGTGTGCTCTGTTCTATGTAACAGTGAGTCTGTATAATGTGACGTGTGCTCTGTTCTATGTAACAGTGAGTCTGTATAGTGTGACGTGTGCTCTGTTCTATGTAACAGTGAGTCTGTGTAGTGTGACGTGTGCTCTGTTCTATGTAACAGTGAGTCTGTATAGTGTGACGTGAGATCTGTTCTATGTAACAGTGAGTCTGTATAGTGTGACGTGTGCTCAGTTCTATGTAACAGTGAGTCTGTATAGTGTGACGTGTGCTCTGTTCTATGTAACAGTGAGTCTGTATAGTGTGACGTGTGCTCAGTTCTATGTAACAGTGAGTCTGTGTTGTGTGACGTGTGCTCTGTTCTATGTAACAGTGAGTTTGTATAGTGTGACGTGTGCTCAGTTCTATGTAACAGTGAGTCTGTGTTGTGTGACGTGTGCTCTGTTCTATGTAACAGTGAGTCTGTGTAGTGTGACATGTGCTCTGTTCTATGTAACAGTGAGTCTGTATAGTGTGACGTGAGATCTGTTCTATGTAACAGTGAGTCTGTATAGTGTGACGTGTGCTCTGTTCTATGTAACAGTGAGTCTGGGTAGTGTGACGTGTGCTCTGTTCTATGTAACAGTGAGTCTGTGTAGTGTGACATGTGCTCTATTCTATGTAACAGTGAGTCTGTATAGTGTGACGTGAGATCTGTTCTATGTAACAGTGAGTCTGTATAGTGTGACGTGTGCTCTGTTCTATGTAACAGTGAGTCTGTGTAGTGTGACATGTGCTCTGTTCTATGTAACAGTGAGTCTGTGTAGTGTGACGTGTGCTCTGTTCTATGTAACAGTGAGTCTGTGTAGTGTGACGTGAGCTCTGTTCTATGTAACAGTGAGTCTGTGTAGTGTGACGTGAGCTCTGTTCTATGTAACAGTGAGTCTGTGTAGTGTGACGTGAGCTCTGTTCTATGTAACAGTGAGTCTGTGTAGTGTGACGTGAGCTCTGTTCTATGTAACAGTGAGTCTGTGTAGTGTGACGTGAGCTCTGTTCTATGTAACAGTGAGTCTGTATAGTGTGACGTGTGCTCTGTTCTATGTAACAGTGAGTCTGTGTAGTGTGACGTGAGCTCTGTTCTATGTAACAGTGAGTCTGTATAGTGTGACGTGTGCTCTGTTCTATGTAACAGTGAGTCTGTGTAGTGTGACCTGTGCTCTGTTCTATGTAACAGTGAGTCTGTGTAGTGTGACATGTGCTCTATTCTATGTAACAGTGAGTCTGTATAGTGTGACGTGAGATCTGTTCTATGTAACAGTGAGTCTGTGTAGTGTGACGTGTGCTCTGTTCTATGTAACAGTGAGTCTGTGTAGTGTGACGTGTGCTCTGTTCTATGTAACAGTGAGTCTGTATAGTGTGACGTGTGCTCTGTTCTATGTAACAGTGAGTCTGTGTAGTGTGACATGTGCTCTGTTTTATGTAACAGTGAGTCTGTGTAGTGTGACATGTGCTCTGTTCTATGTAACAGTGAGTCTGTATAGTGTGACTTGAGATCTGTTCTATGTAGCAGTGAGTCTGTGTAGTGTGATGTGTGCTCTGTTCTATGTAGCAGTGAGTCTGTGTTGTGTGACGTGAGCCCTGTTCTATGTAGCAGTGAGTCTGTGTAGTGTGACGTGAGCTCTGTTCTATGTAACAGTGAGTCTGTGTAGTGTGACGTGAGCTCTGTTCTATGTAACAGTGAGTCTGTGTAGTGTGACGTGAGCTCTGTTCTATGTAACAGTGAGTCTGTATAGTGTGATGTGTGCTCTGTTCTATGTAACAGTGAGTCTGTGTAGTGTGACATGTGCTCTGTTTTATGTAACAGTGAGTCTGTGTAGTGTGACATGTGCTCTGTTCTATGTAACAGTGAGTCTGTGTAGTGTGACGTGAGCTCTGTTCTATGTAACAGTGAGTCTGTGTAGTGTGACGTGAGCTCTGTTCTATGTAACAGTGAGTCTGTATAGTGTGATGTGTGCTCTGTTCTATGTAACAGTGAGTCTGTGTAGTGTGACATGTGCTCTGTTCTATATAGCAGTGAGTCTGTGTAGTGTGACATGTGCTCTGTTCTATGTAACAGTGAGTCTGTGTTGTGTGACATGTGCTCTGTTTTATGTAACAGTGAGTCTGTGTAGTGTGACATGTGCTCTGTTCTATGTAACAGTGAGTCTGTATAGTGTGACGTGAGATCTGTTCTATGTAACAGTGAGTCTGTATAGTGTGACGTGTGCTCTGTTCTATGTAACAGTGAGTCTGTATAGTGTGACGTGTGCTCTGTTCTATGTAACAGTGAGTCTGTGTAGTGTGACGTGTGCTCTGTTCTATGTAACAGTGAGTTTGTATAGTGTGACGTGTGCTCTGTTCTATGTAACAGTGAGTCTGTATAATGTGACGTGTGCTCTGTTCTATGTAACAGTGAGTCTGTATAGTGTGACGTGTGCTCTGTTCTATGTAACAGTGAGTCTGTGTAGTGTGACGTGTGCTCTGTTCTATGTAACAGTGAGTCTGTATAGTGTGACGTGAGATCTGTTCTATGTAACAGTGAGTCTGTATAGTGTGACGTGTGCTCTGTTCTATGTAACAGTGAGTCTGTATAGTGTGACGTGTGCTCAGTTCTATGTAACAGTGAGTCTGTGTTGTGTGACGTGTGCTCTGTTCTATGTAACAGTGAGTTTGTATAGTGTGACGTGTGCTCAGTTCTATGTAACAGTGAGTCTGTGTTGTGTGACGTGTGCTCTGTTCTATGTAACAGTGAGTCTGTGTAGTGTGACATGTGCTCTGTTCTATGTAACAGTGAGTCTGTATAGTGTGACGTGAGATCTGTTCTATGTAACAGTGAGTCTGTATAGTGTGACGTGTGCTCTGTTCTATGTAACAGTGAGTCTGGGTAGTGTGACGTGTGCTCTGTTCTATGTAACAGTGAGTCTGTGTAGTGTGACATGTGCTCTATTCTATGTAACAGTGAGTCTGTATAGTGTGACGTGAGATCTGTTCTATGTAACAGTGAGTCTGTATAGTGTGACGTGTGCTCTGTTCTATGTAACAGTGAGTCTGTGTAGTGTGACATGTGCTCTGTTCTATGTAACAGTGAGTCTGTATAGTGTGACTTGAGATCTGTTCTATGTAACAGTGAGTCTGTGTAGTGTGATGTGTGCTCTGTTCTATGTAGCAGTGAGTCTGTGTTGTGTGACGTGAGCCCTGTTCTATGTAGCAGTGAGTCTGTGTAGTGTGACGTGTGCTCTGTTCTATGTAACAGTGAGTCTGTGTAGTGTGACGTGTGCTCTGTTCTATGTAACAGTGAGTCTGTGTAGTGTGACATGAGCTCTGTTCTATGTAACAGTGAGTCTGTGTAGTGTGACGTGTGCTCTGTTCTATGTAACAGTGAGTCTGTGTAGTGTGACATGAGCTCTGTTCTATGTAACAGTGAGTCTGTGTAGTGTGACGTGAGCTCTGTTCTATGTAACAGTGAGTCTGTGTAGTGTGACGTGAGCTCTGTTCTATGTAACAGTGAGTCTGTGTAGTGTGACGTGAGCTCTGTTCTATGTAACAGTGAGTCTGTGTAGTGTGACGTGATCTCTGTTCTATGTAACAGTGAGTCTGTATAGTGTGACGTGAGCTCTGTTCTATGTAACAGTGAGTCTGTGTAGTGTGACGTGAGCTCTGTTCTATGTAACAGTGAGTCTGTATAGTGTGACGTGTGCTCAGTTCTATGTAACAGTGAGTCTGTATAGTGTGACGTGTGCTCTGTTCTATGTAACAGTGAGTCTGTATAGTGTGACGTGTGCTCTGTTCTATGTAACAGTGAGTCTGTGTAGTGTGACGTGTGCTCTGTTCTATGTAACAGTGAGTCTGTGTAGTGTGACATGTGCTCTATTCTATGTAACAGTGAGTCTGTATAGTGTGACGTGAGATCTGTTCTATGTAACAGTGAGTCTGTGTAGTGTGACGTGTGCTCTGTTCTATGTAACAGTGAGTCTGTGTAGTGTGACGTGTGCTCTGTTCTATGTAACAGTGATTCTGTATAGTGTGACGTGTGCTCTGTTCTATGTAACAGTGAGTCTGTGTAGTGTGACATGTGCTCTGTTTTATGTAACAGTGAGTCTGTGTAGTGTGACATGTGCTCTGTTCTATGTAACAGTGAGTCTGTATAGTGTGACTTGAGATCTGTTCTATGTAGCAGTGAGTCTGTGTAGTGTGATGTGTGCTCTGTTCTATGTAGCAGTGAGTCTGTGTTGTGTGACGTGAGCCCTGTTCTATGTAGCAGTGAGTCTGTGTAGTGTGACGTGAGCTCTGTTCTATGTAACAGTGAGTCTGTGTAGTGTGACGTGAGCTCTGTTCTATGTAACAGTGAGTCTGTGTAGTGTGACGTGAGCTCTGTTCTATGTAACAGTGAGTCTGTATAGTGTGATGTGTGCTCTGTTCTATGTAACAGTGAGTCTGTGTAGTGTGACATGTGCTCTGTTTTATGTAACAGTGAGTCTGTGTAGTGTGACATGTGCTCTGTTCTATGTAACAGTGAGTCTGTGTAGTGTGACGTGAGCTCTGTTCTATGTAACAGTGAGTCTGTGTAGTGTGACGTGAGCTCTGTTCTATGTAACAGTGAGTCTGTATAGTGTGATGTGTGCTCTGTTCTATGTAACAGTGAGTCTGTGTAGTGTGACATGTGCTCTGTTCTATATAGCAGTGAGTCTGTGTAGTGTGACATGTGCTCTGTTCTATGTAACAGTGAGTCTGTGTTGTGTGACATGTGCTCTATTCTATGTAACAGTGAGTCTGTGTAGTGTGACGTGTGCTCTGTTTTATGTAACAGTGAGTCTGTGTAGTGTGACGTGTGCTCTGTTCTATGTAACAGTGAGTCTGTGTAGTGTGACATGTGCTCTATTCTATGTAACAGTGAGTCTGTATAGTGTGACGTGAGATCTGTTCTATGTAACAGTGAGTCTGTATAGTGTGACGTGTGCTCTGTTCTATGTAACAATGAGTCTGTGTAGTGTGACGTGTGCTCTGTTCTATGTAACAATGAGTCTGTGTAGTGTGACGTGTGCTCTGTTCTATGTAACAGTGAGTCTGTGTAGTGTGACGTGTGCTCTGTTCTATGTAACAGTGAGTCTGTGTAGTGTGACATGTGCTCTGTTCTATGTAAGAGTGAGTCTGTATAGTGTGACGTGTGCTCTGTTCTATGTAACAGTGAGTCTGTATAGTGTGACGTGTGCTCTGTTCTATGTAACAATGAGTCTGTATAGTGTGACGTGTGCTCTGTTCTATGTAACAGTGAGTCTGTATAGTGTGACGTGTGCTCTGTTCTATGTAACAGTGAGTCTGTGTAGTGTGACGTGAGATCTGTTCTATGTAACAGTGAGTCTGTGTAGTGTGACGTGTGCTCTGTTCTATGTAACAGTGAGTCTGTATAGTGTGACGTGAGATCTGTTCTATGTAACAGTGAGTCTGTATAGTGTGACGTGAGATCTGTTCTATGTAACAGTGAGTCTGTATAGTGTGACGTGTGCTCTGTTCTATGTAACAGTGAGTCTGTATAGTGTGACGTGTGCTCTGTTCTATGTAACAGTGAGTCTGTGTAGTGTGACGTGTGCTCTGTTCTATATAACAGTGAGTTTGTATAGTGTGACGTGTGCTCTGTTCTATGTAACAGTGAGTCTGTATAGTGTGACGTGTGCTCTGTTCTATGTAACAGTGAGTCTGTATAGTGTGACGTGTGCTCTGTTCTATGTAACAGTGAGTCTGTATAGTGTGACGTGTGCTCTGTTCTATGTAACAGTGAGTCTGTATAGTGTGACGTGAGATCTGTTCTATGTAACAGTGAGTTTGTATAGTGTGACGTGTGCTCTGTTCTATGTAACAGTGAGTCTGTGTTGTGTGACGTGTGCTCTGTTCTATTTATCAGTGAGTCTGTGTAGTGTGATGTGTGCTCTGTTCTATTTAACAGTGAGTCTGTGTTGTGTGACGTGTGCTCTGTTCTATGTAACAGTGAGTCTGTGTAGTGTGATGTGTGCTCTGTTCTATGTAACAGTGAGTCTGTGTAGTGTGACGTGTGCTCTGTTCTATGTAGCAGTGAGTCTGTGTAGTGTGATGTGTGCTCTGTTCTATGTAACAGTGAGTCTGTATAGTGTGACGTGAGATCTGTTCTATGTAACAGTGAGTCTGTATAGTGTGACGTGTGCTCTGTTCTATGTAACAGTGAGTCTGTGTAGTGTGCCGTGAGCTCTGTTCTATGTAACAGTGAGTCTGTGTTGTGTGACGTGTGCTCTGTTCTATTTAACAGTGAGTCTGTGTAGTGTGACGTGTGCTCTGTTCTATGTAACAGTGAGTCTGTGTAGTGTGACGTGTGCTCTGTTCTATGTAACAGTGAGTCTGTGTAGTGTGCCGTGAGCTCTGTTCTATGTAACAGTGAGTCTGTGTTGTGTGACGTGTGCTCTGTTCTATTTAACAGTGAGTCTGTATAGTGTGACGTGTGCTCTGTTCTATGTAACAGTGAGTCTGTGTAGTGTGACATGAGATCTGTTCTATGTAACAGTGAGTCTGTGTAGTGTGACATGAGATCTGTTCTATGTAACAGTGAGTCTGTATAGTGTGACGTGTGCTCTGTTCTATGTAACAGTGAGTCTGTGTAGTGTGCCGTGAGATCTGTTCTATGTAACAGTGAGTCTGTGTAATGTGACGTGTGCTCTGTTCTATGTAACAGTGAGTCTGTGTAATGTGACGTGTGCTCTGTTCTATGTAACAGTGAGTCTGTATAGTGTGACGTGAGCTCTGTTCTATGTAACAGTGAGTCTGTGTAGTGTGATGTGTGCTCTGTTCTATGTAACAGTGAGTCTGTATAGTGTGACGTGAGCTCTGTTCTATGTAACAGTGAGTCTGTGTAGTGTGACATGTGCTCTATTCTATGTAACAGTGAGTCTGTATAGTGTGACGTGAGATCTGTTCTATGTAGCAGTGAGTCTGTATAGTGTGACATGAGATCTGTTCTATGTAACAGTGAGTCTGTATAGTGTGACGTGTGCTCTGTTCTATGTAACAGTGAGTCTGTGTAGTGTGACGTGTGCTCTGTTCTATGTAACGGTGAGTCTGTATAGTGTGACGTGAGATCTGTTCTATGTAGCAGTGAGTCTGTATAGTGTGACATGAGATCTGTTCTATGTAACAGTGAGTCTGTATAGTGTGACGTGTGCTCTGTTCTATGTAACAGTGAGTCTGTATAGTGTGATGTGTGCTCTGTTCTATGTAACAGTGAGTCTGTATAGTGTGACGTGTGCTCTGTTCTATGTAGCAGTGAGTCTGTGTAGTGTGATGTGTGCTTTGTTCTATGTAACAGTGAGTCTGTATAGTGTGACATGTGCTCTGTTCTATGTAGCAGTGAGTCTGTATAGTGTGACATGAGATCTGTTTTATGTAACAGTGAGTCTGTGTAGTGTGACATGTGCTCTGTTCTATGTAACAGTGAGTCTGTGTAGTGTGACATGTGCTCTGTTTTATGTAACAGTGAGTCTGTGTAGTGTGACATGTGCTCTGTTCTATGTAACAGTGAGTCTGTATAGTGTGACGTGAGATCTGTTCTATGTAACAGTGAGTCTGTATAGTGTGACGTGAGATCTGTTCTATGTAACAGTGAGTCTGTGTAGTGTGCCGTGAGATCTGTTCTATGTAGCAGTGAGTCTGTATAGTGTGACATGAGATCTGTTCTATGTAACAGTGAGTCTGTGCAATGTGACGTGTGCTCTGTTCTATGTAACAGTGAGTCTGTATAGTGTGACGTGAGATCTGTTCTATGTAGCAGTGAGTCTGTATAGTGTGACATGAGATCTGTTTTATGTAACAGTGAGTCTGTGTAGTGTGACATGTGCTCTGTTCTATGTAACAGTGAGTCTGTATAGTGTGACGTGAGATCTGTTCTATGTAACAGTGAGTCTGTATAGTGTGACGTGAGATCTGTTCTATGTAACAGTGAGTCTGTGTAGTGTGCCGTGAGATCTGTTCTATGTAGCAGTGAGTCTGTATAGTGTGACGTGAGATCTGTTCTATGTAGCAGTGAGTCTGTATAGTGTGACGTGAGATCTGTTCTATGTAACAGTGAGTCTGTGTAGTATGACGTGTGCTCTGTTCTATGTAACAGTGAGTCTGTATAGTGTGACGTGAGATCTGTTCTATGTAACAGTGAGTCTGTATAGTGTGACGTGAGATCTGTTCTATGTAACAGTGAGTCTGTATAGTGTGACATGAGATCTGTTCTATGTAACAGTGAGTCTGTGTAGTGTGCCGTGAGATCTGTTCTATGTAACAGTGAGTCTGTGTAGTGTGCCGTGAGATGTGTTCTATGTAACAGTGAGTCTGTGTAGTGTGCCGTGAGATCTGTTCTATGTAACAGTGAGTCTGTGTAGTGTGACATGTGCTCTGTTCTATGTAACAGTGAGTCTGTGTAGTATGACGTGTGCTCTGTTCTATGTAACAGTGAGTCTGTGTAGTATGACGTGTGCTCTGTTCTATGTAACAGTGAGTCTGTGTAGTATGACGTGTGCTCTGTTCTATGTAACAGTGAGTCTGTGTAGTGTGCCGTGAGATCTGTTCTATGTAACAGTGAGTCTGTGTAGTATGACGTGTGCTCTGTTCTATGTAACAGTGAGTCTGTATAGTGTGACGTGAGATCTGTTCTATGTAACAGTGAGTCTGTATAGTGTGACGTGAGATCTGTTCTATGTAACAGTGAGTCTGTGTAGTATGACGTGATATCTGTTCTATGTAACAGTGAGTCTGTGTAGTGTGCCGTGAGATCTGTTCTATGTAACAGTGAGTCTGTGTAGTGTGCCGTGAGATCTGTTCTATGTAGCAGTGAGTCTGTATAGTGTGACATGAGATCTGTTCTATGTAACAGTGAGTCTGTGTAATGTGACGTGTGCTCTGTTCTATGTAACAGTGAGTCTGTATAGTGTGACGTGAGATCTGTTCTATGTAGCAGTGAGTCTGTATAGTGTGACATGAGATCTTTTCTATGTAACAGTGAGTCTGTGTAGTGTGACATGAGATCTGTTCTATGTAACAGTGAGTCTGTGTAGTGTGCCGTGAGATCTGTTCTATGTAACAGTGAGTCTGTGTAGTGTGCCGTGAGATGTGTTCTATGTAACAGTGAGTCTGTGTAGTGTGCCGTGAGATCTGTTCTATGTAACAGTGAGTCTGTGTAGTGTGACATGTGCTCTGTTCTATGTAACAGTGAGTCTGTGTAGTATGACGTGTGCTCTGTTCTATGTAACAGTGAGTCTGTGTAGTGTGATGTGTGCTCTGTTCTATGTAACAGTGAGTCTGTGTAGTGTGCCGTGAGATCTGTTCTATGTAACAGTGAGTCTGTGTAGTGTGCCGTGAGATCTGTTCTATGTAACAGTGAGTCTGTATAGTGTGACGTGAGATCTGTTCTATGTAACAGTGAGTCTGTGTAGTGTGACATGTGCTCTGTTCTATGTAACAGTGAGTCTGTATAGTGTGACGTGAGATCTGTTCTATGTAACAGTGAGTCTGTATAGTGTGACGTGTGCTCTGTTCTATGTAACAGTGAGTCTGTATAGTGTGACGTGAGATCTGTTCTATGTAACAGTGAGTCTGTGTAGTATGACGTGTGCTCTGTTCTATGTAACAGTGAGTCTGTATAGTGTGACGTGAGATCTGTTCTATGTAACAGTGAGTCTGTATAGTGTGACGTGAGATCTGTTCTATGTAACAGTGAGTCTGTGTAGTATGACGTGATATCTGTTCTATGTAACAGTGAGTCTGTGTAGTGTGCCGTGAGATCTGTTCTATGTAACAGTGAGTCTGTGTAGTGTGCCGTGAGATCTGTTCTATGTAACAGTGAGTCTGTATAGTGTGACGTGAGATCTGTTCTATGTAACAGTGAGTCTGTATAGTGTGCCGTGAGATCTGTTCTATGTAACAGTGAGTCTGTATAGTGTGACGTGAGATCTGTTCTATGTAACAGTGAGTCTGTATAGTGTGACGTGTGCTCTGTTCTATGTAACAGTGAGTCTGTGTAGTATGACGTGATATCTGTTCTATGTAACAGTGAGTCTGTGTAGTGTGACGTGTGCTCTGTTCTATGTAACAGTGAGTCTGTATAGTGTGACGTGAGATCTGTTCTATGTAACAGTGAGTCTGTGTAGTGTGCCGTGAGATCTGTTCTATGTAACAGTGAGTCTGTATAGTGTGACGTGAGATCTGTTCTATGTAGCAGTGAGTCTGTATAGTGTGACGTGAGATCTGTTCTATGTAACAGTGAGTCTGTATAGTGTGACTTGTGCTCTGTTCTATGTAACAGTGAGTCTGTGTAGTATGACGTGATATCTGTTCTATGTAACAGTGAGTCTGTATAGTGTGACGTGAGATCTGTTCTATGTAACAGTGAGTCTGTGTAGTATGACGTGATATCTGTTCTATGTAACAGTGAGTCTGTGTAGTGTGCCGTGAGATCTGTTCTATGTAACAGTGAGTCTGTGTAGTGTGCCGTGAGATCTGTTCTATGTAACAGTGAGTCTGTGTAGTGTGCCGTGAGATCTGTTCTATGTAACAGTGAGTCTGTGTAGTATGACGTGATATCTGTTCTATGTAACAGTGAGTCTGTATAGTGTGACGTGAGATCTGTTCTATGTAACAGTGAGTCTGTGTAGTATGACGTGATATCTGTTCTATGTAACAGTGAGTCTGTGTAGTGTGCCGTGAGATCTGTTCTATGTAACAGTGAGTCTGTGTAGTGTGCCGTGAGATCTGTTCTATGTAACAGTGAGTCTGTGTAGTGTGCCGTGAGATCTGTTCTATGTAACAGTGAGTCTGTGTAGTGTGCCGTGAGATCTGTTCTATGTAACAGTGAGTCTGTGTAGTGTGCCGTGAGATCTGTTCTATGTAACAGTGAGTCTGTGTAGTGTGCCGTGAGATCTGTTCTATGTAACAGTGAGTCTGTGTAGTGTGCCGTGAGATCTGTTCTATGTAACAGTGAGTCTGTGTAGTGTGCCGTGAGCTCTGTTCTAGGTAGCAGTGAATATGTAACTGTTAGTTCTATCTCTGTCACATTTGTTTCTGAGATAGATACATTCTACTTTTGCCTCTTTATCATATGATGAAGAGATACATTTCTGATAACCAATGGGTCTTTACATTATTGTTACATTGTAAAATCTAATAAGTATAGACCAGACAAATAGATTAAGCCCCTCGTTTTATTGGTCTTATGGGAGTGATATATTGAGACAAACGCCAAGTTGAAAGGAATGGACTTTTTCAGGCTGTTTGTGTCTTCTAATGATAAAGGTATTCTTGTGTTACCTACTGTAAATATGTCTTGTGACATATACATGTGATCATACAGTACATATCTCTGACATATATGTAATCATACATTACATATCTCTGACATACATGTGATTATACAGTACATATCTCTGACATACCTGTGATGATACAGTACATATCTCTGACATACAGTACATATCTCTGACATACATGTGATTATACAGTACATATCTCTGACATACATGTGATTATACATTACATATCTCTGACATACAGTACATATCTCTGACATACATGTGATTATACAGTACATATCTCTGATATACATGTGATTATACAGTACATATCACTGACATACATGTGATTATACAGTACATATCTCTGACATACATGTGATTATACAGTACATATCTCTGACATACATGTGATTATACAGTACATATCTCTGACATACATGTGATTATACATTACATATCTCTGACATACATGTGATTATACAGTACATATCTCTGACATACAGTACATATCTTTGACATACATTACATATCTCTGACATACATGTGATTATACAGTACATATCTCTGACATACAGTACATATCTCTGACATACATGTGATGATACAGTACATATCTCTGATATACAGTACATATCTCTGACATACATGTGATTATACAGTACATATCTCTTATATACAGTACATATCTCTGACATACATGTGATTATACAGTACATATCTCTGACATACATTACATATCTCTGACATACATGTGATTATACAGTACATATCTCTGACATACATGTGATGATACAGTACATATCTCTGACATACATGTGATCATACAGTACATATCTCTGACCTACAGTACATATCTCTGACCTACAGTACATATCTCTGACATACATGTGATTATACATTACATATCTCTGACATACATGTGATTATACAGTACATATCTCTGACATACATGTGATCATATAGTACATATCTCTGACATACAGTACATATCTCTGACATACATGTGATTATACAGTACATATCTCTGACATACATGTGATGATACAGTACATATCTCTGACATACATGTGATCATTCAGTACATATCTCTGACATACAGTACATATCTCTGACATACATGTGATTATACATTACATATCTCTGACATACATGTGATTATACAGTACATATCTCTGACATACAGTACATATCTTTGACATACATTACATATCTCTGACATACATGTGATCATACAGTACATATCTCTGACATACAGTACATATCTCTGACATACATGTGATTATACAGTACATATCTCTGACATACATGTGATCATTCAGTACATATCTCTGACATACAGTACATATCTCTGACATACATGTGATTATACAGTACATATCTCTGATATACATGTGATTATACAGTACATATCACTGACATACATGTGATTATACAGTACATATCTCTGACATACATGTGATTATACAGTACATTTCTCTGATATACATGTGATTATACAGTACATATCACTGACATACATGTGATTATACAGTACATATCTCTGCCATACATGTGATTATACAGTACATATCTCTGACATACATGTGATTATACAGTACATATCTCTGACATACAGTACATATCTCTGACATACATGTGATTATACAGTACATATCTCTGACATACATGTGATGATACAGTACATATCTCTGACATACAGTACATATCTCTGACATACATGTGATTATACAGTACATATCTCTGCTATACATGTGATTATACAGTACATATCTCTGACATACAGTACATATCTCTGACATACATGTGATGATACAGTACATATCTCTGATATACATGTGATTATACAGTACATATCTCTGCTATACATGTGATTATACAGTACATATCTCTGACATACAGTACATATCTCTGACATACATGTGATGATACAGTACATATCTCTGACATACATGTGATTATACAGTACATATCTCTGACATACATTACATATCTCTGACATACATGTGATGATACAGTACATATCTCTGACATACATGCAATGATACAGTACATATCTCCGACACACAGTACATATCTCTGACATACATGTGATTTTACAGTACATATCTCTGACATACATGTGATTTTACAGTACATATCTTTGACATACATATGATTATACAGTACATATCTTTGACATACATGTGATTATACAGTACATATCTTTGACATACATGTGATTATACAGTACATATCTCTGACATACATGTGATTATACAGTACATATCTCTGACATACATGTGATGATGCAGTACATATCTCTGACATACAGTACATATCTCTGACATACATGCGATGATACAGTACATATCTCTGACATACATGCGATGATACAGTACATATCTCTGACACACAGTACATATCTCTGACATACATGTGATTATACAGTACATATCTTTGACATACATGCAATGATACAGTACATATCTCTGACATACATGTGATTATACAGTACATATCTTTGACATACATGTGATTATACAGTACATATCTCTGACATACATGTGATTATACATTACATATCTCTGACATACATGCAATTATACAGTACATATCTCTGACATACATGTGATTATACAGTACATGTCTCTGACATACATGTGATTATACATTACATATCTCTGACATACATGCAATGATACAGTACATATCTCTGACATACATGTGATTATACAGTACATATCTCTGACATACATGTGATTATACAGTACATATCTCTGACATACAGTACATATCTCTGACATGCATGTGATTATACAGTACATATCTTTGACATACATGTGATTATACAGTACATATCTCTGACATACATGTGATTATACATTACATATCTCTGACATACATGCAATAATACAGTACATATCTCTGACATACATGTGATTATACAGTACATATCTCTGACATACATGTGATTATACAGTACATATCTCTGACATACAGTACATATCTCTGACATACATGTGATTATACAGTACATATCTCTGACATACATGCAATGATACAGTACATATCTCTGACATACATGTGATTATACAGTACATATCTCTGACATTCATGCAATGATACAGTACATATCTCTGACATACATGTGATTATACAGTACATATCTCTGACATACAGTACATATCTCTGACATACATGTGATTATACAGTACATATCTCTGACATACATGCAATGATACAGTACATATCTCTGACATACATGTGATCATTCAGTACATATCTCTGACATACATGTGATCATTCAGTACATATCTCTGACATACAGTACATATCTCTGACATACATGTGATTATACAGTACATATCTTTGACATACATGTGATTATACAGTACATATCTCTGACATACATGTGATTATACAGTACATATCTCTGACATACATGTGATTATACAGTACATATCTCTGACATACAGTACATATCTCTGACATACATGTGATTATACAGTACATATCTCTGACATACATGTGATCATTCAGTACATATCTCTGACATACATGTGATTATACAGTACATATCTCTGACATACAGTACATATCTCTGACATACATGTGATTATACAGTACATATCTCTGACATACATGTGATTATACAGTACATATCTTTGACATACATGTGATTATACAGTACATATCTCTGACATACATGCAATGATACAGTACATATCTCTGACATACATGTGATTATACAGTACATATCTCTGACATACATGTGATTATACAGTACATATCTCTGACATACAGTACATATCTCTGACATACATGTGATTATACAGTACATATCTCTGACATACATGTGATCATTCAGTACATATCTCTGACATACATGTGATTATACAGTACATATCTCTGACATACAGTACATATCTCTGACATACATGTGATTATACAGTACATATCTCTGACATACATGTGATTATACAGTACATATCTCTGACATACATGTGATTATACAGTACATATCTCTGACATACATGTGATTATACAGTACATATCTTTGACATACATGTGATTATACAGTACATATCTCTGACATACATGTGATTATACATTACATATCTCTGACATACATGCAATGATACAGTACATATCTCTGACATACATGTGATTATACAGTACATATCTTTGACATACATGTGATTATACAGTACATATCTCTGACATACATGTGATTATACAGTACATATCTCTGACATACAGTACATATCTCTGACATACATGTGATTATACAGTACATATCTCTGACATACATGTGATTATACAGTACATATCTCTGACATACATGTGATTATACAGTACATATCTCTGACATACATGTGATCATTCAGTACATATCTCTGCCATACATGTGATTATACATTACATATCTCTGACATACAGTACATATCTCTGCCATACATGTGATTTTACATTACATATCTCTGACATACAGTACATATCTCTGACATACATGTGATTATACAGTACATATCTCTGACATACATGTGATTATACAGTACATATCTCTGACATACAGTACATATCTCTGACATACATGTGATTATACAGTACATATCTCTGACATACATGTGATTATACAGTACATATCTCTGACATACAGTACATATCTCTGACATACATGTGATTATACAGTACATATCTCTGACATACAGTACATATCTCTGACATACATGTGATTATACAGTACATATCTCTGACATACAGTACATATCTCTGACATACATGTGATTATACAGTACATATCTCTGACATACATGTGATTATACAGTACATATCTCTGACATACAGTACATATCTCTGACATACATGTGATTATACAGTACATATCTCTGACATACATGTGATTATACAGTACATATCTTTGACATACATGTGATTATACAGTACATATCTCTGACATACATGTGATCATTCAGTACATATCTCTGACATACAGTACATATCTCTGACATACATGTGATTATACAGTACATATCTCTGACATACATGTGATCATTCAGTACATATCTCTGACATACATGTGATTATACAGTACATATCTCTAACATACATGTGATTATACAGTACATATCTTTGACATACATGTGATTATACAGTACATATCTCTGACATACATGTGATTATACAGTACATATCTCTGACATACATGTGATCATTCAGTACATATCTCTGACATACATGTGATCATTCAGTACATATCTCTGACATACAGTACATATCTCTGACATACATGTGATTATACAGTACATATCTTTGACATACATGTGATTATACAGTACATATCTCTGACATACATGTGATTATACAGTACATATCTCTGACATACAGTACATATCTCTGACATACATGTGATTATACAGTACATATCTCTGACATACATGTGATTATACAGTACATATCTCTGACATACAGTACATATCTCTGACACACATGTGATTATACAGTACATATCTCTGACATACAGTACATATCTCTGACATACATGTGATTATACAGTACATATCTTTGACATACATGTGATTATACAGTACATATCTCTGACATACATGTGATTATACAGTACATATCTCTGACATACAGTACATATCTCTGACATACATGTGATTATACAGTACATATCTCTGACATACATGTGATTATACAGTACATATCTCTGACATACATGTGATTATACAGTACATATCTCTGACATACATGTGATTATACATTACATATCTCTGACATACATGTGATTATACAGTACATATCTCTGACATACATTTGATTATACAGTACATATCTCTGACATACATGTGATTATACAGTACATATCTTTGACATACAGTACATATCTCTGACATACATGTGATGATACAGTACATATCTCTGACATACATGTGATGATACAGTACATATCTCTGACATACAGTACATGTCTCTGACATACGTATGATCATACAGTACATATACAGTGCTATAATTCCTACGCACTAAAGTAAGATCAGCGTCTCATGCAATGAAGAATCCTATAGCAAAGTGCTCTCAGATTAGTGCTTCCGCAGATAAGGATAGCCGGCTGGGCAGTGGGATACGATAAAACAAAAAACCAGGAGACAATGGTTTGCACATTTACAGTAGACAGAGTAGAGGAGAAACTTGTGGTCTCAACAACAATAAAAGTTACATATAGAATGAGAAGAAGTATCATGGTCCCACACGCTCTGTAGTGAGACTCAACCTGGGGACCCCCTGACTTGTGCCCATTAAAGTTTATTCTCCAGATATGTTCAAAGAGAGAGGCCAAGGAAAAGCCTATGCAAATGAGTGTCACAATGAAGGGTAACACACATCCAGTAATGAGATAAGCAGTTGTATACAAGGTACTAAAATGAAAGCTTACTTCATTTATTCCATTGGATTTATCCTTCAGATTTACAGTTATGTTCTTTTCAGCCCCTAGATGCAAATCCCAGATTATGGGGGCATTAATAATAACAGATGCCAGGGCTGTGCCCATCAGAAGTTTTGGCACAACATCTGGTAGCCTCATCTTCAGGCTGGTGAGGACCTTGTACTTGAAGCTGATGATAGAGACACAGTGGAAGAAGCACAGCCAGGCGGTGAGCCAGAAATTCAGGAAGGTCAGAAAAGCAAAAGATACAATGAGAGCAAAAGGTAGTTCTTTGTAAAGCAATTTAGGAGGTAAAAGAACAAAAATGAATCCACCCAATGTCATCACACACTGCAGGGCAACGTTAGTTAGTCCCATAACAAAATGTATCTGATTGCCGGGTGTCATACTGAGACCTTCATTCTGCTCCCACAAATTAGCCATCATGATGAAAGAGTTTAAGATTATTCCTGCAATACTTTCAATGGTACAAATAACTAAAGCAGCTATCCATTCAGTAGCCAACATGTTGTGTCGCCCTGGGCAGCCGGCGAGATGCACTTTATAGTGTAACTGACAGAGGTGAGCTCTCCCTTCTCTTCTGCACCTTATAGTGTAACTGACAGAGGTGAGCTCTCCCTTCTCTTCTGCACCTTATAGTGTAACTGACAGAGGTGAGCTCTCCCTTCTCTTCTGCACCTTATAGTGTAACTGACAGAGGTGAGCTCTCCCTTCTCTTCTGCACCTTATAGTGTAACTGACAGAGGTGAGCTCTCCCTTCTCTTCTGCACCTTATAGTGTAACTGACAGAGGTGAGCTCTCCCTTCTCTTCTGCACCTTATAGTGTAACTGACAGAGGTGAGCTCTCCCTTCTCTTCTGCACCTTATAGTGTAACTGACAGAGGTGAGCTCTCCCTTCTCTTCTGCACCTTATAGTGTAACTGACAGAGGTGAGCTCTCCCTTCTCTTCTGCACCTTATAGTGTAACTGACAGAGGTGAGCTCTCCCTTCTCTTCTGCACCTTATAGTGTAACTGACAGAGGTGAGCTCTCCCTTCTCTTCTGCACCTTATAGTGTAACTGACAGAGGTGAGCTCTCCCTTCTCTTCTGCACCTTATAGTGTAACTGACAGAGGTGAGCTCTCCCTTCTCTTCTGCACCTTATAGTGTAACTGACAGAGGTGAGCTCTCCCTTCTCTTCTGCACCTTATAGTGTAACTGACAGAGGTGAGCTCTCCCTTCTCTTCTGCACCTTATAGTGTAACTGACAGAGGTGAGCTCTCCCTTCTCTTCTGCACCTTATAGTGTAACTGACAGAGGTGAGCTCTCCCTTCTCTTCTGCACCTTATAGTGTAACTGACAGAGGTGAGCTCTCCCTTCTCTTCTGCACCTTATAGTGTAACTGACAGAGGTGAGCTCTCCCTTCTCTCCTGCACCTTATAGTGTAACTGACAGAGGTGAGCGCTTTTTTCTCTCCTGCACCTTATAGTGTAACTGACAGCTCTCCCTTCTCTCCATATAAGTAACACAGAGGTCATGCAAATTCTATATGTGCTTATTTGTGTGAGCTGTGTACAACGGACACCATTACAAGTATTTGCATCTGTCATACACCATCTAGCACTAAAGGTCCATATTGCTCATATTTACCCCTTGGCTGCCAGAGAGAGCTGTAACAGAAGCCACTGCAGTATTCTGCCCTATACCCTGCAGTATTCTGCCCTATACACTGCAGTACCCTCCCTTATACCCTGCAGTATTCTGCCCTATACACTGCAGTACCCTCAGAAGTAAAAAAATGATAGATCCAGGCTTCCAAGATAAAACAATATTAATTTATTAGATGAAAACTCAACATATGGAAAAGTATAAAACAGCTCGGTCTTACGCGTTTCGGCTTACAATCATGCTGTAATCATAGGCCATACCTACAAACCTTCACCTGCGGCTTAAATGCCCAGGTAATTACACACTCCCATCTGGCTTCTACTTCACTCCCCTCCCACAGACTATGAAGCCTTTACAATACCTTTATTTCCTACTATATTCAGTTATAACAATTGATATTCAGACCGTTGCAATTTATCTTTTGTACAATCCTCATCTTCAAAAGGTATATTATTATGCTTTACCAAACAGCCAAAATGCACCAGTTTACACTGTAGCTAATATCTATTATACAGTTTAGCTACAGTGTAAACTGGTGCATTTTGGCTGTTTGGTAAAGCATAATAATATACCTTTTGAAGATGAGGATTGTACAAAAGATAAATTGCAACGGTCTGAATATCAATTGTTATAACTGAATATAGTAGGAAATAAAGGTATTGTAAAGGCTTCATATTCTGTGGGAGGGGAGTGAAGTAGAAGCCAGATGGGAGTGTGTAATTACCTGGGCATTTAAGCCGCAGGTGAAGGTTTGTAGGTATGGTCTATGATTACAGCATGATTGTAAGCCGAAACGCGTAAGACCGAGCTGTTTTATACTTTTCCATATGTTGAGTTTTCATCTAATAAATTAATATTGTTTTATCTTGGAAGCCTGGATCTATCATTTTTTACTTCTGAGGATTTTGCTGCAAACTTGCGGCTAGATTTGGAGTTTTGTCGGTAACGACCCGAAAAACTAACGCCGGCTTTTTTCTGGCCGCACCATAAAAATAACTCTGGTATTGAGAGTCCACATAAAGGCTGCGTTAGGCTCCAAAAAAGGAGCGTAGAGCATTTTTAACGCAGCTTCAACTCTCGATACCAGAGTTGCTTACGCAAGCGGCCAGCCTCAAAAACGTGCTCGTGCACGATTCTCCCATAGGAAACAATGGGGCTGTTTGAGCTGAAAAAAAACCTAACACCTGCAAAAAAGCAGCGTTCAGCTCCTAACGCAGCCCCATTGTTTGCTATGCGGAAACACTTCCTACGTCTGCACCTAACACTCTAACATGTACCCCGAGTCTAAACACCCCTAACCTTACACTTATTAACCCCTAATCTGCCGCCCCCGCTATCGCTGACCCCTGCATATTATTATTAACCCCTAATCTGGCGCTCCGTACACCACCGCAAGTTACATTATAGCTATGTACCCCTAATCTGCTGCCCCTAACACCGCCGACCCCTATATTATATTTATTAACCCCTAATCTGCCCCCCACAACGTCGCCTCCACCTGCCTACACTTATTAACCCCTAATCTGCCGACCGGACCTGAGTGCTACTATAATAAAGTTATTAACCCCTAATCCGCCTCACTAACCCTATAATAAATAGTATTAACCCCTAATCTGCCCTCCCTAACATCGCCGACACCTAACTTCAATTATTAACCCCTAATCTGCCGACCGGAGCTCACCGCTATTCTAATAAATGTATTAACCCCTAAAGCTAAGTCTAACCCTAACACTAACACCCCCCTAAGTTAAATATAATTTACATCTAACGAAATTAATTAACTCTTATTAAATAAATTATTCCTATTTAAAGATAAATACTTACCTGTAAAATAAATCCTAATATAGCTACAATATAAATTATAATTATATTGTAGCTATTTTAGGATTAATATTTATTTTACAGGTAACTTTGTATTTATTTTAACCAGGTACAATAGCTATTAAATAGTTAAGAACTATTTAATAGCTAAAATAGTTAAAATAATTACAAAATTACCTGTAAAATAAATCCTAACCTAAGTTACAATTAAACCTAACACTACACTATCAATAAATTAATTAAATAAACTACCTACAATTACCTACAATTAACCTAACACTACACTATCAATAAATTAATTAAATACAATTGCTACAAATAAATACAATTAAATAAACTTGCTAAAGTACAAAAAATAAAAAAGAACTAAGTTACAAAAAATAAAAAAATATTTACAAACATAATAAAAATATTACAACAATTTTAAACTAATTACACCTACTCTAAGCCCCCTAATAAAATAACAAAGCCCCCCAAAATAAAAAAAATGCCCTACCCTATTCTATATTACTAAAGTTCAAAGCTCTTTTACCTTACCAGCCCTTTGCGGGGCATGCCCCAAAGAATTCAGCTCTTTTGCCTGTAACAAAAAACATACAATACCCCCCCCCAACATTACAACCCACCACCCACATACCCCTAATCTAACCCAAACCCCCCTTAAATAAACCTAACACTAAGCCCCTGAAGATCTTCCTACCTTATCTTCAACCTGCCAGGATCACCGATCCGTCCTGAAGAGCTCCTCCGATGTCCTGATCCAAGCTCAAGCGGGGGGCTGAAGAGGTCCATGATCCGGCTGAAGTCTTCATCCAAGCGGGAGCTGAAGAGGTCCATGATCCGGATGAAGTCTTCATCCAAGCGGGAGCTGAAGAGGTCCATGATCCGGATGAAGTCTTCTATCAACGGCATCTTCAATCTTCTTTCTTCCGGATCCATCTTGCAGACCTCCGACGCGGAACATCCTCTTCTCCCGACGCCTACTAGCCGAATGACGGTTCCTTTAAGGGACGTCATCCAAGATGGCGTCCCTCGAATTCCAATTGGCTGATAGGATTCTATCAGCCAATCGGAATTAAGGTAGGAATATTCTGATTGGCTGATGGAATCAGCCAATCAGAATCAAGTTCAATCCGATTGGCTGATCCAATCAGCCAATCAGATTGAGCTCGCATTCTATTGGCTGTTCCGATCAGATTCTATCAGCCAATCGGAATTAAGGTAGGAAAAATCTGATTGGCTGATTGAATCAGCCAATCAGATTCAAGTTCAATCGGATTGGCTGATCCAATCAGCCAATCAGATTGAGCTCGCATTCTATTGGCAAGTTCAATACAGGGGTATTGTATGTTTTTTTTTACAGGCAAAAGAGCTGATTTCTTTGGGGCATGCCCCGCAAAAGGCCCGTTTAAGGGCTGGTAAGGTAATAGAGCTGTTAACTTTTTATTTTAGAATAGGGTAGGGCATTTTTTTATTTTGGGGGGCTTTGTTATTTTTTTAGGGGACTTAGAGTAGGTGTAATTAGTTTAAAATTCTTGTAATCTTTTTTTTTTTGTAATTTAGTGTTTGTTTTTTTGTAATTTAGTTTATTTGATTTAATTGTAGGTAATTGTATTTAATTTATTTAATTTATTTATTGCTAGTGTAGTGTTAGGTTTAATTGTAACTTAGGTTAGGATTTATTTTACAGGTAATTTTGTAATTATTTTAACTAGGTAGCTATTACATAGTTAATAACTATTTAATAGCTATTGTACCTAGTTAAAATAAATACAAAGTTGCCTGTAAAATAAATATAAATCCTAAAATAGCTACAATATAATTATTATTTATATTGTAGCTATATTAGGGTTTATTTTACAGGTAAGTATTTAGCTTTAAATAGGATTAATTTATTTAATAAGAAATAATTTATTTCGTTAGATTAAAATTATTTTTAATTTAGGGGGGTGTTAGGGTTAGGGTTAGACTTAGCTTTAGGGGTTAATACATTTATTAGAGTAGCGGCGAGGTCTGGTCGGCAGATTAGGGGTTAATACTTGAAGTTAGGTGTCGGCGATGTTAGGGATGGCAGATTAGGGGTTAATACTATTTATTATATGGTTTGCGAGGCGGGAGTGAGGTGGTTTAGGGGTTAATACATTTATTATAGTGGCGGCGAGGTCCGGTCGGCAGATTAGGGGTTAATAAGTGTAGGTAAGGTAGCGGCGACGTTGGGGGGGGGGCAGATTAGGGGTTAATAAATATAATATAGGTGTCGGCGATGTTAGGGGCAGCAGATTAGGGGTACATAGGTATAATGTAGGTGGCGGCGGTGTACAGAGCGGCAGATTAGGAGTTAATAATAATATGCAGGGGTCAGCGATAGCGGGGGCGGCAGATTAGGGATTAATGAGTGTAAGGTTAGATGTGTTTAGACTCGGGGTTCATGTTAGGGTGTTAGGTACAGACTTAGGAAGTGTTTCCCCATAGGAAACAATGGGGCTGCGTTAGGAGCTGAACGCTGCTTTTTTGCAGGTGTTAGGTTTTTTTGCAGCTCAAACTGCCCCATTGTTTCCTATGGGGGAATCCGGCTCGAGCACGTTTTGCAAGCTGGCCGCTACCGTAAGCAATGCTGGTATTTAGAGTTGAAGTGGCGGTAAATTATGCTCTACGCTCCCTTTTTGGAGCCTAACGCAGCCCTTTAGAGAATTCTAAATACCAGCGTTATTTAAAAGGTGCGGGGGGGGGGGGGAAACGCGTAGCTAACGCACCCCTTTGGCCGCAAAACTCTAAATCTAGCCGTTAATGTATTACTAGTTTGTTTATTGCCTTCCCAAAATTGCAGTTATTGGCGAATGGTCAGAAATAGTTATCTGTGTAATATTTGTCTTCTCTATGCATGAAGTTAAGTGATCTGATATCAAAAAGTCATCTATCCTAGACTGGGATTGATGCGATTTGGATATACATGTCCTAGACTGGGATTGATGCGATTTGGAGATACACGTCCTAGACTGGGATTGATGCGATTTGGAGATACAGGTCCTAGACTGGGATTGATGCAATTTCGAGATACAGGTCCTAGACTGGGATTGATGCGATTTGGAGATACACGTCCTAGACTGGGATTGATGCGATTTGGAGATACACGTCCTAGACTGGGATTGATGCTATTTGGAGATACACGTCCTAGACTGGGATTGATGTGATTTGGAGATACACGTCCTAGATTGGGATTGATGTGATTTGAATATAAACGTCCTAGATTGGGATTGATGCGATTTGGATATACATGTCCTAGACTGGGATTGATGCGATTTGGAGATACACGTCCTAGACTGGGATTGATGCGATTTGGAGATATACGTCCTAGACTGGGATTGATGCGATTTGGATATACACGTCCTAGATTGGGATTGATGCGATTTGAATATACACGTCCTAGACTGGGATTGATGCGATTTGGATATACACATATAGTTTTGCACATCTGGATTCAGGATACGCCAGATATCCACTACATTAAGATTGCTACTAATTGCTCTACTTATCTTAGTTTCCCATCTTGAGTTTTTATTAATTGTGATATTCCGTCTATAACTTCTATCCAGAATAGCCTTAGGTGCTAAATTAAAATCCCCTCCTAATATCAGGTTATTACTTGTTACAATTAGTAGTCGCTGCTGAATTTTGTCCCAGAATTTCCCATCATGAGTGGGCCATAAATATTACAAATTACATTTTTTTATGATTGTCTTCTAAACTAAGGCCTAGATTTAGAGTTCGGCGGTAAAAGGGCTGTTAACGCTCCGCGGGCTTTTTTCTGGCCGCACCATAAATTTAACTCTGGTATCGAGAGTTAAAACAAATGCTGCGTTAGGCTCCAAAAAAGGAGCGTAGGGCATTTTTACCGCAAATGCAACTCTCGATACCAGAGTTGCTTACGGACGCAGCCGGCATCAAAAACGTGCTCGTGCACGATTCCCCCATAGGAAACAATGGGGCTGTTTGAGCTGAAAAAAAACCTAACACCTGCAAAAAAGCAGCGTTCAGCTCCTAACGCAGCCCCATTGTTTCCTATGGAAAACACTGCCTAGGTCTGCACTTAACACCCTAACATGTACCCCGAGTCTAAACACCTTTAACCTTACACTTATTAACCCCTAATCTGCCACTCCCGCTATCGCTGACCCCTGCATTACACTTTTAACCCCTAAACCGCCGCAACCTACGTTATCCCTATGTACCCCTAATCTGCTGCCCTAACATCGCCGACCCCTATATTATATTTATTAACCCCTAATCTGCCCCCCACAACGTCGCCGACACCTACCTACACTTATTAACCCCTAATCTGCCGAGCGGACCTGAGCGCTACTATAATAAAGTTATTAACCCCTAATCCGCCTCACTAACCCTATCATAAATAGTATTAACCCCTAATCTGCCCTCCCTAACATCGCCGACACCTACCTTCAATTATTAACCCCTAATCTTCCGATCGGAGCTCACCGCTATTCTAATAAATGTATTAACCCCTAAAGCTAAGTCTAACCCTAACACTAACACCCCCCTAACTTAAATATAATTTACATCTAACGAAATTAATTAACTCTTATTAAATAAATTATTCCTATTTAAAGCTAAATACTTACCTGTAAAATAAATCCTAATATAGCTACAATATAAATTATAATTACATTGTAGCTATTTTAGGATTAATATTTATTTTACAGGCAACTTTGTAATTATTTTAACCAGGTACAATAGCTATTAAATAGTTAAGAACTATTTAATAGCTAAAATAGTTAAAATAATAACAAATTTACCTGTAAAATAAATCCTAACCTAAGTTACAAATAAACCTAACACTACCCTATCAATAAAATAATTAAATAAACTACCTACAATTACCTACAATTAACCTAACACTACACTATCAATAAATTAATTAAATACAATTGCTACAAATAAATACAATTAAATAAACTTGCTAAAGTACAAAAAATAAAAAAGAACTAAGTTACAGAAAATAAAAAAATATTTACAAACATAAGAAAAATATTACAACAATTTTAAACTAATTACACCTACTCTAATCCCCCTAATAAAATAACAAAGCCCCCCAAAATAAAAAATTCCCTACCCTATTCTAAATTAAAAACGTTACAAGCTCTTTTACCTTACCAGCCCTGAACAGGGCCCTTTGCGGGGCATGCCCCAAGAAGTTCAGCTCTTTTGCCTGTAAAACAAAACATACAATACCCCCCCAACATTACAACCCACCACCCACATACCCCTAATCTAACCCAAACCACCCTTAAATAAACCTAACACTAATCCCCTGAAGATCTTCCTACCTTGTCTTCACCATCCAGGTATCACCGATCGGTCCTGGCTCCAAGATCTTCATCCAACCCAAGCGGGGGCTAGACATCCACTGAAGAAGTCCAGAAGAGGGTCCAAAGTCTTCCTCCTATCCGGCAAGAAGAGGACATCCGGACCGGCAAACATCTTCTCCAAGCGGCATCTTCGATCTTCTTCCATCCGGTGCGGAGCGGGTCCATGTTGAAGCAGGCGACGCGGATCCATCCTCTTCTTCCGATGTCTCCCGACGAATGACGGTTCCTTTAAGGGACGTCATCCAAGATGGCGTCCCTCGAATTCCGATTGGCTGATAGGATTCTATCAGCCAATCGGAATTAAGGTAGGAATTATCTGATTGGCTGATGGAATCAGCCAATCAGAATCAAGTTCAATCCGATTGGCTGATCCAATCAGCCAATCAGATTGAGCTCGCATTCTATTGGCTGTTCCGATCAGCCAATAGAATGCGAGCTCAATCTGATTGGCTGATTGGATCGGCCAATCGGATTGAACTAGATTCTGATTGGCTGATTCCATCAGCCAATCAGAAAATTCCTACCTTAATTCTGATTGGCTGATAGAATCCTATCAGCCAATCGGAATTCGAGGGACGCCATCTTGGATGACGTCCCTTAAAGGAACCGTCATTCTGCAGTTGGACGTCGCCGGAAGAAGATGGGTCCGCGGTGGAGGTCTTCAGGATGGAGCCGGTCGTCATCGGATGAAGATAGAAGATGCCGCTTGGATCAAGATGGTTGCCGGTCCGGATGTCCTCTTCTTGCCGGATAGGATGAAGACTTTGGAGCCTCTTCTGGACCTCTTCAGCACCGGATTATGGATCGCCAACCCCCGCTTGGGTTGGATGAAGATCTTGGAGCCAGGACGGATCGGTGA
This sequence comes from Bombina bombina, assembly GCF_027579735.1. Lineage (NCBI taxonomy): Eukaryota > Metazoa > Chordata > Amphibia > Anura > Bombinatoridae > Bombina > Bombina bombina. The sequence goes on along the minus strand of NC_069509.1, from coordinate 9,246,514 downwards.
TACCTGGATGGTGAAGACAAGGTAGGAAGATCTTCAGGGGATTAGTGTTAGGTTTATTTAAGGGGGGTTTGGGTTAGATTAGGGGTATGTGGGTGGTGGGTTGTAATGTTGGGGGGGGGGTATTGTATGTTTTTTTTTACAGGCAAAAGAGCTGAACTTCTTGGGGCATGCCCCGCAAAGGGCCCTGTTCAGGGCTGGTAAGGTAAAAGAGCTTGTAACTTTTTTAATTTAGAATAGGGTAGGGAATTTATTATTTTGGGGGGCTTTGTTATTTTATTAGGGGGCTTAGAGTAGGTGTAATTAGTTTAAAATTGTTGTAATATTTTTCTTATGTTTGTAAATATTTTATTATTTTCTGTAACTTAGTTCTTTTTTATTTTTTGTACTTTAGCTAGTTTATTTAATTGTATTTATTTGTAGCAATTGTGTTTATTTAATTTATTGATAGTGTAGTGTTAGGTTAATTGTAGGTAATTGTAGGTAGTTTATTTAATTATTTTATTGATAGGGTAGTGTTAGGTTTAATTATATCTTAGGTTAGGATTTATTTTACAGGTAAATTTGTTATTATTTTAACTAGGTAACTATTAAATAGTTCTTAACTATTTAATAGCTATTGTACCTGGTTAAAATAATTACAAAGTTGCCTGTAAAATAAATATTAATCCTAAAATAGCTATAATATAATTATAATTTATATTGTAGCTATATTAGGATTTATTTTACAGGTAAGTATTTAGCTTTAAATAGGAATAATTTATTTAATAAGAGTTAATTTATTTCGTTAGATTAAAATTATATTTAAGTTAGGGGGGTGTTAGTGTTAGGGTTAGACTTAGCTTTAGGGGTTAATACATTTATTAGAATAGCGGTGAGCTCCGGTCGTCAGATTAGGGGTTAATAATTGAAGGTAGGTGTCGGCGATGTTCGGGAGGGCAGATTAGGGGTTAATACTATTTATGATAGGGTTAGTGAGGCGGATTCGGGGTTAATAACTTTATTATAGTAGCGCTCAGGTCCGCTCGGCAGATTACTAGTTAATAAGTGTAGGTAGGTGTCGGCGACGTTGAGGGGGGCAGATTAGGGGTTAATAAATATAATATAGGGGTCGGCGGGGTTAGGGGCAGCAGATTAGGGGTACATAGGGATAACGTAGGTGGCGGCGCTTTGCGGTCGGAAGATTAGGGGTTAATTATTGTAAGTAGCTGGCGGCGATGTTGTGGGGGGCAGATTAGGGGTTAATAAATGTAATATAGGGGTCGGCGGGGTTAGGGGCAGCAGATTAGGGGTACATAAGTATAACGTAGGTGGCGGTCGGAAGATTAGGGGTTAAAATTTTTAATCGAGTGGCGGCGATGTGGGGGGAGTTCGGTTTAGGGGTACATAGGTAGTTTATGGGTGTTAGTGTACTTTAGGGTACAGTAGTTAAGAGCTTTATAAACCGGCGTTAGCCAGAAAGCTCTTAACTCCTGCTTTTTTCAGGCGGCTGGAATCTTGTCGTTAGAGCTCTAACGCTCACTGCAGAAACGACTCTAAATACCAGCGTTAGAAAGATCCCATTGAAAAGATAGGCTACGCAAATGGCGTAGGGGGATCTGCGGTATGGAAAAGTCGCGGCTGCAAAGTGAGCGTTAGACCCTTTAATCACTGACTCCAAATACCAGCGGGCGGCCAAAACCAGCGTTAGGAGCCTCTAACGCTGGTTTTGACGGCTACCGCCGAACTCTAAATCTAGGCCTAAGAATTCTATATCTGGCCTCTTTATCAATTTCTACTTTTAAAATGTTATACTCCAGATCCTTATGAGTTAGAATAGCCACACCTCTTTTCCTACCCATCTACGGAGTGGCAAATATTTCTCCAACCCATCTAGACTTTAATTTCTGAGCCTCATTAAATGATAGATGAGTTTCTTGCAATAAAGCAACTCTCTTATTTAGGGTTTTCAAATGGTTAAGTATAGCTTTTCTTTTGATGGGGAAGGTTATCCCACCTACATTCTACGACGTCAATTTTAGCTTCAACATTTATTTATGTGTATAAAAAGCAAAAAAGGAACCAAAACTAGAGCTAAGTTATGGTGGTCGAATTAGGAGAGGAGGGGGAGAAAGAAGAAGAAAAAAAAACAACACATAAAAAAGCAAATAAAGCCCATACAGTCATTCTACCTAATTCAAAACTTTACTCCAAATAGCTTAGTAACATCACTTAGTACCTTTTTTTTACTGTTAACTAAAAATTGTTTGGCTTCTTCAACTGAGCTAATAATAGTAATCCCAGTATTTAAACTTATCTTTAATCTGGCTGGGTATAGCATTGTAGCTCATAAACACATATTTAAGGCTTGCATACATAAGCGAGCCATCCCTTTTTTTGTGTGAATAGTGTCCAAAGAATAATCCTGAGAGTAGAATATGATTCTGATTTATTAAGAATGGGTTCAAAGATCTATATGCCTGCAGAATTTTAATATTATCTTGAAAAGAAAAAAATGTAATCATAATTGGTCTTTTGCTACTTTCTGCTTCGTTATTGCGAATGGACGGCCCTAATCTATGAGCTCCTTCTACTGTAAACATCTTCTTGGTGGTATCAATTCCAAGGAGATTGGGTAAAGTAACAGTACAGAAGGAAATCTGAGCAGATCAGCATATTCAGGAATTTCTGGCAGACCTATAACTTTATTTCTTCTCATCCTATCCTCTAAATCATCCAACCTAGTTTTCATATTTAATAATCTACTCTCTTGCTGTCTAATTGTTCCTTGCTGACTATTTGTCAAGTCCTCAACGTCAGAAATTCTGCTTTCTTAACCTTTTAGCAAATTGCTTAATATCACTCTTTATCTCTGCTAACTCGGTTTTAACCTTTTAGCAAATTGCTTAATATCACCCTTTATCTCTGCTAACTCGGTTTTAACCTTTTAGCAAATTGCTTAATATCACCCTTTATCTCTGCTAACTCGGTTTTAACCTTTTAGCAAATTGCTTAATATCACCCTTTATCTCTGCTAACTCGGTTTTAACCTTTTAGCAAATTGCTTAATATCACCCTTTATCTCTGCTTACTCGGTTTTAACCTTTTAGCAAATTGCTTAATATCACCCTTTATCTCTGCTAACTCGGTTTTAACCTTTTAGCAAATTGCTTAATATCACCCTTTATCTCTGCTAACTCGGTTTTAACCTTTTAGCAAATTGCTTAATATCACCCTTTATCTCTGCTAACTCGGTTTTAACCTTTTAGCAAATTGCTTAATATAACCCTTTATCTCTGCTAACTCGGTTTTAACCTTTTAGCAAATTGCTTAATATCACCCTTTATCTCTGCTAACTCGGTTTTAACCTTTTAGCAAATTGCTTAATATCACCCTTTATCTCTGCTTACTCGGTTTTAACCTTTTAGCAAATTGCTTAATATCACCCTTTATCTCTGCTAACTCGGTTTTAACCTTTTAGCAAATTGCTTAATATCACCCTTTATCTCTGCTTACTCGGTTTTAACCTTTTCAAATTGTGGTAAAAGTTAACTCAGATATATTTGTGTATCAATATTGGGCACAGTTGTATTGCTAGATTCAGCATATTCTTCTATGGTATCATCTACCTTTATGTCTTAAAGATTTTTTTTTCTCTGGTTTTCCCTACAGTGCTAGGTGATTTATTTTTGTGCTGTGTTACAAATGTTTCCATATTGTGACAACAAGGCTTTAGTGTTTTAAAAATAAGTATTAATAAGATCTAACAAGTGGGGATGTGAGTGCCTGGGGTAAAAAAAATAAATAAATAAAGGGGTAAGTGCAATAAAGAAGGGGCTTCCCAGAGAGAATACAATATATAAAATATCAGACTCATTTCCAATATTTAAAGTTCTAGATGTAACGTTTCAGCAAAATGTAGAGGAGAGTATAGTATCTTCAAATGAAATTATTTAATGCTTTATTTTTATTTTACCTCTGTTTCTTTTCCGTCGTCCCCTTTACTTTTTATTTATTTACTCTAGCCAGTAGCTAATTCCCAGACGGGTAATATATAATGTCTTACTAGCTTCTAACCTGAATATGATACCATTCAAGCTTTACTAACGGCTAGATTGCGATAAGGCTTGCGGGGCTAACGAGCAGTTTCAGCTCACCGCTCACCTACAGACAGCGCTGGTATTACGGGTTTTTACAAACCCGGCGTTAGCCGCAGAAAAGTGAACGGAGAGCAAAATTTAGCTCCACATCTCACCTCAATACCAGCGCTGCTTACAGTAGCGGTGAGCTGGCAAAACGTGCTTGTGCACGATTTCCCCATAGGAATCAACTGGGCAGATTCGGCTGAAAAAAACCTAACACCTGCAAAAAAGCAGCGTTCAGCTCCTAACGCAGCCCCATTGATTCCTATGGGAAAATACTTTTTATGTCTACACCTAACACCCTAACATGAACCCTGAGTCTAAACACCCCTAATCTTACACTTATTAACCCCTAATCCACCGCCCCCGACATCGCCGCTATCTACATTATAATATTAACCCCTAATCTGCTGCTCCGGACACCGCCGCCACCTACATTATATTTATGAACCCCTAATCTGCTGCCCCCAACATCGCAGACACCTACATTATATTTATTAACCCCTACTCTGCCGCCCCCAATGTCGCCGCAACCTAACTACACTTATTAACCCCTAATCTGCCGCCCCCAATGTCGCCGCAACCTAACTACACTGATTAACCCCTAATCTGCCACCCACAACGTCGCTATATTAAAGTTCTTAACCCCTAAACCTAAGTCTAACCCTAACACCCCATAACTTAAATATAATGAAAAGAAATCTAAATAAAATTACTACAATTAAATAAATAATTCCTATTTAAAACTAAATACTTACCTATAAACCCTAAGCTAGCTACAATATAACTAATAATTACATTTTAGCTATCTTAGGGTTTATTTTTATTTTACAGGCAACTTTGTATTTGTTATTAAATAGTTATTAACTATTTAATAACTACCTAGCTAAAATAAAGACAAATTTACCTGTAAAATAAAGCCTAACATAAGTTACAATTACACCTAACACTACACGACAATTAAATTAATTCCCTAAACTAACTACAATTAAATACAATTAAATACAATTATCTAAATTACGGAAAAAAACAAAACACTAAATTACAGAAAATAATAAAATTACATTTTTTTAAAAAACTAATTACACCTAATCTAATCCCCCTAATAAAATAAAAAAGCTCCCCAAAATAATACAAATCCCTACCCTATACTAAATTACAAATAGCCCTTAAAATGGCTTTTTGTGGGGCATTGCCCCAAAGTAATCAGCTCTTTTACCTGTAAAAAAAAATACAATACCCCCCAACATTAAAACCCATCACCCACACACCCAACCCTACTCTAAAACCCACCCAATCCCCCCTTAATAAAACCTAACACTAACCCCTTGAAGATCACCCTTCCTTGAGATGTCTTCACCCAACCGGGCAGAAGTGGTCCTCCAGACTGGCAGAAGTCTTTATCCAAGCCGGGAAGAAGAGGTCCTCCAGATGGGCAGAAGTCTTCATCTAGGCGGTATCTTCTATCTTCATCCATCCGGAGCGGAGCGGGTCCATCTTCAAGACATCCGACGCGGAGCATCCTCTTCTGTCTTGATCCAACAACTAATTGACGGTAACTTTAAGTGACGTCATTCAAGATGGCGTCCCTTCAATTCCCATTGGCTGATAGAATTCTATCAGCCAATCGGAATTAAGGTAGAAAAAATCCTATTGGTTGATGCAATCAGCCAATAGGATTGAAGTTCAATCCTATTGGCTGATCCAATCAGCCAATAGGATTGAGCTCGCATTCTATTGGCTGATTGAAAAAGCCAATAGAATGCAAGCTCAATCCTATTGGCTGATTGGATCAGCCAATAGGATTTTTTTCTACCTTAATTTCGATTGGCTGATAGAATTCTATCAGCCAATCGGAATTGAAGGGACGCCATCTTGGATGACGTCACTTAAAGGTACCGTCATTTAGTCGTCGGATCAAGACAGAAGAGGATTCTCCGCGTCAGATATATACTGGCAGCGACGTTGGTCGCGGCAGATTAGAGGTTAATAAATGTAGGTAGGTGTCGGCGATGTTAGGGACGGCAGTTTAGGGGTTAATAATTTTTAACTAGTGTTTGCGAGGCGGGAGTGGGGGTGGTTTAGGGGTTAATATATTTATTAAAGTGGCGGCGATGTCCGGTCGGCAGATTAGGGGTTAAAATTTGTATTTAACTGTTTGCGATGTGGGGGGGCCTCGGTTTAGGGGTTAATAGGTAGTTTATGGGTGTTAGTGTACTTTTTAGCACTTTAGTTAAGTGTTTTATGTTCCGGCATTACTGATTTTTAAATGCGGTACGAGTCTTGACAGGAGAGGCTGTACCGCTCACTTTTTCCAATACTCGTAATACCGGCGTTAGGAAAATCCCATTGAAAATATGGGATACACAATTGACATAAGTGAATTTGCGGTATGTTTGAGTCCCCAAAAAAGAAAAAGGTAAATTTAGAATGATACATCATTTATCTTACCCCAAAGGGAAATCCGTTAATGATGCTATCGATAAGCTGGATGTGGCGGTACAATACCAATCTTTTGACAGCACGGTAGAAATGGTAAAAATGGCTGGGGAAAGGGCAGAAATGGCGAAAATAAATATCGAAACAGCATTTAGGCTATTACCTCTGAACCCCGAAAGTTTCAGGCTAATGGGCTGCAAGTTTCAGGGAATGTACTACATAGATAAGTGCTTGCCAATGGGGTGCTCAATATCATGCTTGATATTCGAAAAATTCAGCTTTCTTGCACTGGCTGTTGGTAAAAAGAACAGGGAGGGAGTGCATTACTTAGACGACTTTATGGTAGTTGGCGCATCAGGATCTGGGGTATGCAGGCGAATGAGGGACAGTTTGACAGAAATGTTTGGGGAGCTAGGGGTCCCGGTGGCAGCAGAAAAAACAGAGGGTCCCCTGACAAGAATGGCTTTTTTGGGTATAATCATAGACTCAGAAAAAGGGCAGTGTGAGCTCCCAAGGACAAGGTAGAGAAAGCTAGGCAGGCAGTGGCGAAAGAAGCAAGGAGAAGGAAAGTGACGCTCAGGGAAATGCAGAAGCTGTTAGGCATTCTAAACTTTGCGTGCAAGGTGATACCAATAGGCAGAGTATTCAAAAACACCTGGAGCTGGGCACAAAGGGGGCAAAGAAACCAGAACACCTAATCAGGGGAGATGAGGGAAGATTTAAAGTTATGGGACGAGTTCCTAAGGGAGTTCAATAGGGTCAGGATATGGGTGCAGGAGGTATCGGGGGAGAAAATAGAATTATACATAGACGCGGCGGGGGGGAGATTTTGGGGCATACTGGCAGGGTAGATGGTACGCAGGCGGATGGCCTGAAGCTTGGAAATGGAATGGATGGGTAAAGAATCTAGTTTTACTTTCCCATAATAGTGGCTGTCGAATTGTGGGGCGAAATGTTAGCGAATAGAAGCATAATATTTTGGTCAGACAGGGTAGTGGACATCATTAATAACCTTTCGGCCTCATCCATCCTAGTAATTAAGTATCTAAGGCACTTGGTATTGAAATGTTTGAAGCTAAAGGTATGTTTTAAAGCGAGGCACATACCGGGGTGCAAAAATGTGGTGGCGGAGGCTGTATCACAATTCCAATGGGAAAAATTTAGAAGTCTGGTCCCCAATGCTAGGGTAGAAGGTGACCCCTGCCCCATTTCTATATGGCAGATTGGCAGATTGGAGTAGACGGGATCAAGGAATTGGTGAAGAAGTCGCTGGCTCCAAGGACGTGGTTAGCATATAAAAAACACTGGGACCAGTGGCAGGGGTTTAAGTCAGAGGGCAGTTTAGGAGAGGAAGGAGTTTTTCTGGAATGGTTAATGCAGGCGAAAAGAATAGGGGGTAAAGAGGGGACAGCTGGGTACGGTTTTAGCAGGGATCTCATAATTTGTGCAGCTGCATGGGGAGACAGATTGGTCCAAGAGGTTCGTAGTAAAAAAGATAGCAAGGGCTTGGGGCGTTGAGGAGGAAAAAAGACCAGACAGAAGGGAGCCGATAACAGAGGAGAAGATAGAAAAAAATTATGCACGCGCTACAAGATGTTTGCTTTAACAAGGAGGAAGTACAAATTTTTATGGTAGCATTCTTGTTAGCATTTCACGGGGCCATGAGAATAGGAGAGCTACTCCCAAAGAGCAAGCTAGCGAAAAGGGGGGGGATAGAGGAAAAGGATGTCCACGTGTCTGAAGACGCAGTAATGGTATTAATTAGGAAATCCAAGACAGACAGAACAGGAAAAGGGGCATGGGTTAATATGCGAGCAACTAAGGGGATAGGGTGCCCGGTGGCCTGCACAAAAGAATACATGGCAGTAAAAAAGGGAGAAGGCAGGGCATTTTTGAGGCACGGGATAGTTCTGAGGTATCAATATACCAGTTTAGGAAAGTATTGAACATGGTGGTCCAATTAGGTTGGGAAGAAGCATAATTTGCCCCGCACTCATTTAAAATAGGGGCAGCGACATCAGCAGCAGGGAAAGGGTGCTCCACAGAGCAGATACAAAAGCTAGGAAGATGGAAGTGAGCGGCGTACAAATCATATATTAGACTAAAAGGGGGACAAAAGCAATAAAAATGTCCGTACCAGTAATAATTTGAAATGGTGTTACACGTATCATCCGGAAAAATAGCTAACATTTATTCAATTTCTATTACAGACAAATCGTTAAGGGTGTGGATCGTAGGACATTCCTATGTGTATTGGGCTCAAGCACGAGCAAATGCGTCGGCACAAGGCGGGCACCTAGTGTTCACACATCAGCAAGCTATCATTAGGTGGTTAGGAAAGAGAGGAATGCGATGGGACGAGCTAGTGCCAACAATACAGGTAGCAAGGCAGAGGTAGGGGATGTCCCGACGTGTTAATTATACACCTCGGGGGAAACGACATAGGAAACTGCCCGTTAAAAGACCTTGAAGATAGGATCAAAGGAGTAGTCAAGTGGTTGAGCATAGCATGGCCTTCAGTGAGAATAGTATGATCAAACATCATATCTAGGATAAATTGGAGGAACTCATACACCAGGCAGGCTGGCTATAGCTCTAGAAGAAAGTTGAACAAGGTGGCGGCCAAAGCAGTAAGGGAAACAGGCGGGCTAGTGTTGGAGCACCCGATGTTAGCAGCAAAGCATGAGGAGATCTTCCATAGGGATGGTGCACACCTGATGGACGAAGGGAACAACCAGCTACTGAAGGACATCATAATGATGATCCAAGTCATAAAAAAAGTAAGGAAAGGTCACAGGGAGCAAAAAGAATAGTGGGCTGAAAGAGAAGGCTCTTTTTGTGACTGTGAAATTCGTGCCCGGCACGTGGGCAGGGCACGAGGGGGTAGGAGGATCCCGTGGTATACACTAACCTGTAGTGGTGATCCAGTGGTCCATCAAATAGGTTCTCCTTCCCTCTTCTTGCCCTGCCAGGGGTGAAGTGTGTGGCACCATCCCAATACATGGGACCCTAAGTTCAGGTTATATGCAAAATGCTGGGGCATTTTTTGATGTGTTTATGTTAATTGTTCATTGGCGAAATTTTGCTCTCCAAACAAAATTGCCACTGGTTGGCAAAAAATTTAATAAATAGTGACCTTTCCATTTTTCGCCATATCTAATGTGTCTGTGTGGTTATTTCAGGTTGAAAATCATAACGTAGTAGGTATTCAGAAATAGGTTTAAAGTGTTAATGGTAAACGAATGGAAGCCTCCAAGCCCTTATATTATAACCATGGTGGCTTTCATCTTCTTTTGCTAATTGGTCTTTTTATAAAGGCTTTATCAAAGGAAATTGTGGGAGCAATTGTGACTCTATAAACCAAGTGGGCATAAAGGACTTAATAGCTAATAAGGGCTGTTCTTATATTCTGTAATAAGATGTATTTTATTTACGTTGCAGATCTGATTGTGTCTCAGGAGTCTGTCTGGGTAAACTGATTGTGTTCCTGTGTGATAATGTTTACTAGACTGCCCAACATCAGATTGTCTGAGTAAACTTTCTTCCCCAGTTAATTCACTTGATATGTTAATCTGTTTTACCTGTGAATAGACAATTGTTAGAGGTTTGATGCATTGTTCATATGTTTGTTTTACTGTTTAACCAATTCCCTCTGTAACCTGAAACTCTGTGACTCTGTAATGCCAGGGTGTATAAATCTGTGTGTACACTGCAGTACCCTCCCTTATACCCTGCAGTATTCTGCCCTATACACTGCAGTACCCTCTTATAACCTGTGGTATTCTGCCTTATAACCTGCAGTATTCTGCCCTATACACTGCAGTAGCCTCCCTTATACCCTGCAGTATTCTGCCCTATACACTGCAGTACCCTCTTATAACCTGTGGTATTCTGCCTTATAACCTGCAGTATTCTGCCCTATACACTGCAGTACCCTCTTATAACCTGTGGTATTCTGCCTTATAACCTGCAGTATTCTGCCCTATACACTGCAGTACCCTCTTATAACCTGTGGTATTCTGCCTTATAACCTGCAGTATTCTGCCCTATACACTGCAGTACCCTCTTATAACCTGTGGTATTCTGCCTTATAACCTGCAGTATTCTGCCCTATACACTGCAGTAGCCTCCCTTATACCCTGCAGTATTCTGCCCTATACACTGCAGTACCCTCCCTTATACCCTGCAGTATTCTGCCCTATACACAGAATACTGCAGGGTATAAGGCAGGGTGTCCCGTGTAACCATGGACCTACAGTCTCTGTATCTCATGTGCTGTCAATGTGTTTTTTGTGTCCCGTGTAACTATGGACATAGATACAGAGACTGTAGGTACAGAGACTGCTACACGGGACACAAAAAACACACTGACAGCACATGAGATACAGAGACTGTAGGTCCATAGTTACAAGTGGGTTTTTATGGGTTTTTTTTAGCCCTGTATGTGCGGTAGTGTAATGAGAATAATCTTACATCTCTTTGTGTTATTAAAGTCATTTTATTCTCTGTAAATAAATGAGGCAGAAGACACTCCAATATGTTTTATTGAATTGCTTTGCTGTTAGTGTCCTCGCCCTCCATCCTCATACCCAGTGGGCAGTGCGTTGGCGTGAGTGTTATGGAAAAACGAATGGTTACCATCACCCCATGGAAAAGGCTGTGAAAACATAAGTACATGTGTGAGACCTTATCTGGTGATATCTGTATATTCTATATGTGTTACAGTGACACCTCTGTTTAATTGTGACAGTGACATCTGTGTATGTGTAATAGTGACATTTTGTTCTGTGTTTGTGTGACAGTGACATCTCTGTGTATATGTGAGAGTGACATCTTGTGGTCTTTCTGTGTTTGTGTGACAGTGACATCTCTGTGCATGTGTAATAGTGACATTTCAGAAACAGGAACAACTGTACTCCACCCTGATCAAGTCCCCCCCAGTGACCTCCACTGACGCCAACTCCTCCACCCGTCACCTACATCGCTGGATCACAGACTGCGCCAACACCCTCGCCCCCTCAAGAAACCATCCAGCCGCCAGCCCACCAACAAGGCCAGCTGGTTCACCCCCACCCTCTAGGACTCCAAACGCCACTGCAGACGATTGGAGAGAACATGGAGATCCAGCAAGTCCCCCTCGGACAAATCTGCCTACAAAGAAGTCATCACCACCCACCACCACCACCTCATCAAAACCACCAAGAAAACCGCAATCCTAGACAGAATCCACGCCAACACCCACAACAGCAAGGAGCTGTTCAGTAATCAAGGAATTCTCCAAACCCAACAGCGACACCAACGACATCCCACCCTCCCAGGACCTCTACAACAACACTGATACCTACTTCCACCGCAAGATCATCAACATCTACGACAACCTTGAGCTCCAGAACTCACCCTTCACCACCAACCCACCATCCATGGACTACCTGGATCCCCCTCACCACGGAGGACACACTCAAAATCATGAAATCAATCCACTCCGGAGCACCCTCAGACCCATGCCCGCACCACATATTTAACAAAGCGGGCTTTACCCTCGCCGACGAACTCTGCTGCACCATCAACTGCTCCATCAAAACCGGCACTTTCCCAGAAGATTGGAAGCATGTGGAGCTGAAACTCCTGCTGAAGAAACCCACGGCAGACCCCAAAGATCCTAAAAACTACCGCACCATCTCTCTACTCCCCTTTCCAGCCAAAGTAATCGAGGGCCATCAATGCACAACTTGTTGACCACATCTTGGACCCCTGCCAATCCGGTTTCAGGAGCAATCACAGCTCCGAGACAGCCCTCCTCGCCGCCATAGACAACATCCGCGCCCTGCTCGACCAAGGAGAGACCGCCGCCGTCATCCTCCTAGACCTATCAGCTGCATTCGACACTGTAGCCCACATCACTCTCCTCACCCGCCTACACAATGCCGGCATCCGCAATAAAGCCCTGGAATGGATCACCTCTTTCCTCAGCGGCAGAACCCAGAAAGTCAGACTCCCACCCTTCTTCTCCAATTCAACAGCAATCAGCTGCAGCATACCCCAAGGCTCTTCTCTCAGCCCCACCCTCTTCAACATCTACATGCCCCTCTCGCTGCCATTGTCCGACACAACCTCAACATTGTCTCCTACGCCGACAACACCCAGTTAATCATCTCACTCACCCGAGACCCCGCCACCACCAAGAAAAACGTCCACGAAGGACTGACAGCAATCGCCACCTGGATGAACAACTGTCTCAAACTCAACACTGACAAGACCGAAATCCTCCTCCTCGGACCCACTAAATCCGCATGGGATGATTCTTGGTGGCCAACAGCCCTCGGACACCCTCCAACACACCACACATGAAATCTAGGCGTCATCCTTGACTCATCACTCTCCATGGCCGCCAAGTCAACGCTGTCTCTTCGACTTGTTTTCACATACTCCACCTATTGCGAAAAATCTTCAAGTGGATCCCTACCGAAACCAGAAAATCTGTCACCCACGCCCTTCGTCAGTAGTCGACTGGACTACAGCAATGCACTCTACACCGGGTCCACCATCAAGCTCCAGAAACAACTCCAACACATCCAGAACACCTCGGCCAGACTCATCCTCTACATCCCTCGCCAAAGTCACATCACCGAACACCTAAGGAACCTGCACTGGCTCCCTATCAACAAGAGGATCACCTTCAAGCTCCTAACCCATGCATTCAAGGCCCTCCACAATATCGGTCCTGAATAAATCAACCACTGCATCCATTTCTACACCCCCTCCAGACAACTCTGCTCTGCCGACCAATCACTCACAGTCATCCCCTTCATCAAGAAAACAGCTGGAGGAAGATCCTCCTCCTATATGGCAGCAAAGACATGGAACACCCTCCCGCTGCACCTCAGACAATCCACCTCCCTTACAAACTTCAGGAAGGACCTCAAGATCTGGCTCTTCAACTGAATCGTCTTCCCTTATCCCCCCCCCCCCCCCTCTTTTCACCTCCCTTAGCGCCTTGAGACCCTCACGGGTGATTAGTTTGTGCTTTACAAGTACCCAATAAATAGATTGTGGTCATTCTGTGTTTGTGTGACAGTGACATCTCTGTGTATAGGTGAGAGTGACATCTTGTGGTCTTTCTGTGTTTTTGTGACAGTGACATCTCTGTGTATGTGTAATAGTGACATATTGTGGTCTTTCTATGTTTGTGTGACAGTGACATCTCTGTGTGTGTAATAGTGAAATCTTGTGGTCTGTCTGTGTTTGTGTGACAGTGACATCTTTGTGTGTGTAATAGTGACATCTTGTGGTCTGTCTGTGTTTGTGTGACAGTTACATCTTGTGGTCTTTCTGTGTTTGTGTGACAGTGACATCTCTGTGTGTGTAATAGTGACATCTTGTGGTCTTTTTGTGTGACAGTGACATCTCTGTGTGTGTAATAGTGACATATTGTGGTCTTTCTGTGTTTGTGTGACAGTGACATCTCTGTGCATGTGTAATAGTTACATCTCTGTGTATGTGTAATAGTGACATCTTGTGGTCTTTTTGTGTTTGTGTGACAGTGACATCTCTGTGTGTGTAATAGTGACATCTTGTGGTCTTTTTGTGTGACAGTGACATCTCTGTGTGTGTAATAGTGACATCTTGTGGTCTTTTTGTGTTTGTGTGACAGTGACATCTTTGTGTATGTGTAATAGTGAGATATTGTGGTCTTTCTGTGTTTGTGTGACAGTGACATATCTGTGTATGTGACAGTGACATATTGTGGTCTTTCTTTCATGTAAGTGGCAAGAGTCCATGAGCTAGTGACATATGGGATATACATTCCTACCAGGAGGGGGCAAAGTTTCCCAAACCTCAAAATGCCTATAAATACACCTTCCACCACACTCATACCTTTAGTTTTACAAACTTTGCCTTTGTTGGAGGATGGTGAAGAAAGTTGTGCTTGATTTCTTCTGTGAAAGGCGCTTCTAAGCATTTTGAAGCCCAATTCCTCTCAAAGTACAGTGTTTGTCTGAGGGATGTGAGGGAGTATTGCCTGATGTCATGTTTTCACCTATGGGAAATCTGTTCTAAGGCTCTCTGTAAATTTGGTGGTGGGGATTCATCTGCTGCCTCCCTTTATAGAGCGACATTATACTCCTATACCATTACCTCTGCTGATACGTTTCAGTACTGGTTTAGCTGTCTGCTATATACTCTTGTACCATTACCTCTGCTGATACGTTTCAGTACTGGTTTAGCTGTCTGCTATATACTCCTGTACCATTACCTCTGCTGATATGTTTCAGTACTGGTTTAGTTGTCTGCTATATACGCTTGTACCATTACCTCTGCTGATATGTTTCAGTACTGGTTTAGCTGTCTGCTATATACTCCTGTACCATTACCTCTGCTGATATGTTTCAGTACTGGTTTAGCTGTCTGCTATATACTATTGTACCATTACCTCTGCTGATACGTTTCAGTACTGGTTTAGTTGTCTGCTATATACACTTGTACCATTACCTCTGCTGATATGTTTCAGTACTGGTTTAGCTGTCTGCTATATACTCTTGTACCATTACCTCTGCTGATATGTTTCAGTACTGGTTTAGCTGTCTGCTATATACTCCTGTACCATTACCTCTGCTGATATGTTTCAGTACTGGTTTAGCTGTCTGCTATATACTCTTGTACCATTACCTCTGCAGATCTGTTTCAGTACTGGTTTAGCTGTCTGCTATATACTCTTGTACCATTACCTCTGCTGATATGTTTCAGTACTGGTTTAGCTGTCTGCTATATACTATTGTACCATTACCTCTGCTGATACGTTTCAGTACTGGTTTAGTTGTCTGCTATATACACTTGTACCATTACCTCTGCTGATATGTTTCAGTACTGGTTTAGCTGTCTGCTATATACTCGTGTACCATTACCTCTGCTGATATGTTTCAGTACTGGTTTAGCTGTCTGCTATATACTCTTGTACCATTACCTCTGCTGATACGTTTCAGTACTGGTTTAGCTGTCTGATATATACTCTTGTACCATTACCTCTGCTGATACGTTTCAGTACTGGTTTAGCTGTCTGCTATATACTCCTATACCATTACCTCTGCTGATACGTTTCAGTACTGGTTTAGCTGTCTGCTATATACTCCTGTACCATTACCTCTGCTGATGAGTTTCAGTACTGGTTTAGCTGTCTGCTATATACTCTTGTACCATTACCTCTGCTGATACGTTTCAGTACTGGTTTAGCTGTCTGTTATATACTCTTGTACCATTACCTCTGCTGATACGTTTCAGTACTGGTTTAGCTGTCTGCTATATACTCTTGTACCATTACCTCTGCTGATATGTTTCAGTACTGGTTTAGCTGTCTGCTATATACTCTTGTACCATTACCTCTGCAGATCTGTTTCAGTACTGGTTTAGCTGTCTGCTATATACTCTTGTACCATTACCTCTGCTGATACGTTTCAGTACTGGTTTAGCTGTCTGCTATATACTCTTGTACCATTACCTCTGCTGATGAGTTTCAGTACTGGTTTAGCTGTCTGTTATATACTCTTGTACCATTACCTCTGCTGATATGTTTCAGTACTGGTTTAGCTGTCTGCTATATACTCTTGTACCATTACCTCTGCTGATATGTTTCAGTACAGGTTTAGCTGTCTACTATATACTCTTGTACCATTACCTCTGCTGATACGTTTCAGTACTGGTTTAGCTGTCTGCTATATACTCCTCTACCATTACCTCTGCTGATATGTTTCAGTACTGGTTTAGCTGTCTGCTATATACTCTTGTACCATTACCTCTGCTGATATGTTTCAGTACTGGTTTAGCTGTCTGCTATATACTCTTGTACCATTACCTCTGCTGATAGGTTTCAGTACTGGTTTAGCTGTCTGCTATATACGCTTGTACCATTACCTCTGCTGATATGTTTCAGTACTGGTTTAGCTGTCTGCTATATACTCTTGTACCATTACCTCTGCTGATATGTTTCAGTACTGGTTTAGCTGTCTGCTATATACTCTTGTACCATTACCTCTGCTGATATGTTTCAGTACTGGTTTAGCTGTCTGCTATATACTCTTGTACCATTACCTCTGCTGATAGGTTTCAGTACTGGTTTAGCTGTCTGCTATATACGCTTGTACCATTACCTCTGCTGATATGTTTCAGTACTGGTTTAGCTGTCTGCTATATACTCTTGTACCATTACCTCTGCTGATATGTTTCAGTAGTGGTTTAGCTGTCTGCTATATACTCTTGTACCATTACCTCTGCTGATATGTTTCAGTACTGGTTTAGCTGTCTGCTATATACTCTTGTACCATTACCTCTGCTGATAGGTTTCAGTACTGGTTTAGCTGTCTGCTATATACGCTTGTACCATTACCTCTGCTGATATGTTTCAGTACTGGTTTAGCTGTCTGCTATATACTCTTGTACCATTACCTCTGCTGATATGTTTCAGTACTGGTTTAGCTGTCTGCTATATACTCTTGTACCATTACCTCTGCTGATACGTTTCAGTACTGGTTTAGCTGTCTGCTATATACTCTTGTACCATTACCTCTGCTGATACGTTTCAGTACTGGTTTAGCTGTCTGCTATATACTCTTGTACCATTACCTCTGCTGATATGTTTCAGTACTGGTTTAGCTGTCTGCTATATACTCTTGTACCATTACCTCTGCTGATATGTTTCAGTACTGGTTTAGCTGTCTGCTATATACTCTTGTACCATTACCTCTGCTGATACGTTTCAGTACTGGTTTAGCTGCCTGCTATATACTCTTGTACCATTACCTCTGCTGATACGTTTCAGTAGTGGTTTAGCTGTCTGCTATGTACTCTTGTACCATTACCTCTGCTGATATGTTTCAGTACTTGTTTAGCTGTCTGATATATACTCTTGTACCATTACCTCTGCTGATATGTTTCAGTACTGGTTTAGCTGTCTGCTATATACTCTTGTACCATTACCTCTGCTGATATGTTTCAGTACTGGTTTAGCTGTCTGCTATATACTCTTGTACCATTACCTCTGCTGATACGTTTTAGTACTGGTTTAGCTGTCTGCTATATACTCTTGTACCATTACCTCTGCTAATATGTTTCAGTACTGGTTTAGCTGTCTGATATATACTCTTGTACCATTACCTCTGCTAATATGTTTCAGTACTGGTTTAGCTGTCTGCTATATACTCTTGTACCATTACCTCTGCTGATACGTTTCAGTACTGGTTTGGCTGTCTGCTATATACTCCTCTACCATTACCTCTGCTGATATGTTTCAGTACTGGTTTAGCTGTCTGCTATATACTCTTGTACCATTACCTCTGCTGATATGTTTCAGTACTGGTTTAGCCGTCTGCTATATACTCTTGTACCATTACCTCTGCTGATATGTTTCAGTACTGGTTTAGCTGTCTGCTATATACTCTTGTACCATTACCTCTGCTGATATGTTTCAGTACTGGTTTGGCTGTCTGCTATATACTCCTCTACCATTACCTCTGCTGATATGTTTCAGTACTGGTTTAGCTGTCTGCTATATACTCTTGTACCATTACCTTTGCTGATAGGTTTCAGTACTGGTTTAGATGTCTGCAATATACTCTTGTACCATTACCTCTGCTGATAAGTTTCAGTACTGGTTTAGCTGTCTGCTATATACTCTTGTACCATTACCTCTGCTGATATGTTTCAGTACTGGTTTAGCTGTCTGCTATATACTCTTGTACCATTACCTCTGCTGATACGTTTCAGTACTGGTTTAGATGTCTGCTATATACTCTTGTACCATTACCTCTGCTGATATGTTTCAGTACTGGTTTAGCTGTCTGCTATATACTCTTGTACAATTACCTCTGCTGATACGTTTCAGTACTGGTTTAGCTGTCTGTTATATACTCTTGTACCATTACCTCTGCTGATATGTTTCAGTACTGGTTTAGCTGTCTGCTATATACTCTTGTACCATTACCTTTGCTGATAGGTTTCAGTACTGGTTTAGCTGTCTGCTATATACTCTTGTACCATTACCTTTGCTGATAGGTTTCAGTACTGGTTTAGATGTCTGCAATATACTCTTGTACCATTACCTCTGCTGATATGTTTCAGTACTGGTTTAGCTGTCTGCTATATACTCTTGTACCATTACCTCTGCTGATAAGTTTCAGTACTGGTTTAGCTGTCTGCTATATACTCTTGTACCATTACCTCTGCTGATATGTTTCAGTACTGGTTTAGATGTCTACTATAAACTCTTGTACCATTACCTCTGCTGATATGTTTCAGTACTGGTTTAGCTGTCTGCTATATACTCTTGTACAATTACCTCTGCTGATACGTTTCAGTACTGGTTTAGCTGTCTGTTATATACTCTTGTACCATTACCTCTGCTGATATGTTTCAGTACTGGTTTAGCTGTCTGCTATATACTCTTGTACCATTACCTCTGCTGATATGTTTCAGTACTGGTTTAGCTGTCTGCTATATACTCTTGTAGTATTACCTCTGCTGATAGGTTTCAGTACTGGTTTAGCTGTCTGCTATATACTCTTGTACCATTACCTCTGCTGATATGTTTCAGTACTGGTTTAGCTGTCTGCTATATACTCTTGTACAATTACCTCTGCTGATATGTTTCAGTACTGGTTTAGCTGTCTGCTATATACTCTTGTACCATTACCTCTGCTGATATGTTTCAGTACTGCTTTAGTTGTCTGCTATATACTCTTGTACAATTACCTCTGCTGATATGTTTCAGTACTGGTTTAGCTGTCTGCTATATACTCTTGTACCATTACCTCTGCTGATACGTTTCAGTACTGGTTTAGTTGTCTGCTATATACTCTTGTACCATTACCTCTGCTGATATGTTTCAGTACTGGTTTAGCTGTCTGCTATATACTCTTGTACCATTACCTCTGCTGATATGTTTCAGTACTGGTTTAGCTGTCTGCTATATACTCTTGTACAATTACCTCTGCTGATACGTTTCAGTACTGGTTTAGCTGTCTGTTATATACTCTTGTACCATTACCTCTGCTGATATGTTTCAGTACTGGTTTAGCTGTCTGCTATATACTCTTGTACCATTACCTCTGCTGATATGTTTCAGTACTGGTTTAGCTGTCTGCTATATACTCTTGTACCATTACCTTTGCTGATAGGTTTCAGTACTGGTTTAGCTGTCTGCTATATACTCTTGTACCATTACCTTTGCTGATAGGTTTCAGTACTGGTTTAGATGTCTGCAATATACTCCTCTACCATTACCTCTGCTGATAAGTTTCAGTACTGGTTTAGCTGTCTGCTATATACTCTTGTACCATTACCTCTGCTGATACGTTTCAGTACTGGTTTAGCTGTCTGCTATATACACTTGTACCATTACCTCTGCTGATATGTTTCAGTACTGGTTTAGCTGTCTGCTATATACTCTTGTACCATTACCTCTGCTGATAGGTTTCAGTACTGGTTTAGCTGTCTGCTATATACTCTTGTACCATTACCTCTGCTGATATGTTTCAGTACTGGTTTAGCTGTCTGCTATATACTCTTGTACCATTACTTCTGCTGATATGTTTCAGTACTGGTTTAGCTGTCTGCTATATACTCTTGTACCATTACCTCTGCTGATACGTTTCAGTACTGGTTTAGCTGTCTGCTATATACACTTGTACCATTACCTCTGCTGATACGTTTCAGTACTGGTTTAGCTGTCTGCTATATACTCTTGTACCATTACCTCTGCTGATATGTTTCAGTACTGGTTTAGCTGTCTGCTATATACTCTTGTACCATTACCTCTGCTGATACGTTTCAGTACTGGTTTAGATGTCTGCTATATACTCTTGTACCATTACCTCTGCTGATATGTTTCAGTACTGGTTTAGCTGTCTGCTATATACTCGTGTACCATTACCTCTGCTGATACGTTTCAGTACTGGTTTAGCTGTCTGCTATATACTCTTGTACCATTACCTCTGCTGATAGGTTTCAGTACTGGTTTAGCTGTCTGCTATATACTCTTGTACCATTACCTCTGCTGATATGTTTCAGTACTGGTTTAGCTGTCTGCTATATACTCTTGTACCATTAATTCTGCTGATATGTTTCAGTACTGGTTTAGCTGTCTGCTATATACTCTTGTACCATTACCTCTGCTGATACGTTTCAGTACTGGTTTAGCTGTCTGCTATATACTCTTGTACCATTACCTCTGCTGATACGTTTCAGTACTGGTTTAGCTGTCTGCTATATACTCTTGTACCATTACCTCTGCTGATACGTTTCAGTACTGGTTTAGATGTCTGCTATATACTCTTGTACCATTACCTCTGCTGATATGTTTCAGTACTGGTTTAGCTGTCTGCTATATACTCGTGTACCATTACCTCTGCTGATACGTTTCAGTACTGGTTTAGCTGTCTGCTATATACTCCTATACCATTACCTCTGCTGATAGGTTTCAGTACTGGTTTAGCTGTCTGCTATATACTCTTGTACCATTACCTCTGCTGATAGGTTTCAGTACTGGTTTAGCTGTCTGCTATATACTCTTGTACCATTACCTCTGCTGATATGTTTCAGTACTGGTTTAGCTGTCTGCTATATATTCTTGTACCATTTCCTCTTCTGATATGTTTCAGTACTGATTTAGCTGTCTGCTATATACTCCTCTACCATTACCTCTGCTGATATGTTTCAGTACTGGTTTGGCTGTCTGCTATATGTGGATGGGTGTCTTCAGTTAAGTATATATCATTTATCTCAGCTATGTTTGGCACTTTATATTTTAAAGTTTTAATATATATTGCATATATTTGCCATGAGTCAAGTCTATGTTTATTTCCCTTTGCAGTCAAACAGTTTCAGCATGGAAATTATGTTTTTGGGGGAAATGTAGTAATTTTTTCTTTCCTGGGGTTCCAGTTAGTTATAACTTCGAACTTGTTTTTTCAATATTTCCCGGGCATATTTGGCTCGCAATGACGCAATATGTTTCGATTTATTGCGTCAATCTTGGGGCAAAGATTTTTGTCGCAGAGGTTGCATTTGTTGTGACACGAGTCATGTCATTTCTTGCGTCTTTGTTGACGCAATTTTTTTGCCGCAAAGTCGCGCCTGTTATGACGCGAGTCGTGTCATTTATTGTTAACTTTGGCTCCAAAATTTTTTTTTTCTCTGCATTTGCGTCACCTTTGTTTGCGTCATTGTTGGCACCAAAAATGTGGTATATTAAGTTTCTCCCTCTTTCTCTCTGCTCTCATTTGTTAACAGAGGGCTATGATGTTTGCTTTTGATTTTATTTTCATATAAGTATTTTATCATAAGCATGTTTTCCCAATCCTAAAACTGCTATTTTGAGGAAATTGGATATTTTGTTTAAATGTTATTTTTTCTTTTTTTTGTTACATTTTGCAAGATGTCTAAAAATGATCCTGCTTCTGATGTTACTGTAGGAACTAAGCTGCCTGTGCACAATTTCTACCAAAGCTAAGTGTGTATATTGTTTATTAGCTGATCTTATTTCTTCAGCTCAGATATGTGGCACTTGTTATGTTATAATATTTCATACCGATAATGTTTCTATAGTACAAATACATCTACTGTTAAACCTTCACACTCTAATGTACATTATATTCCTGTAGCTATAAGGATTATATTGCTACAGCCATTAAGAAGGCTAAGGCTGCTATTCTGCCTTCAAATTAAAGTAAAAGATCTCTCCTAACTTCTCATAAATCTAATTAAGTTTGTAATGATCAATAGCATACTGAAGTATTTCTGCTGATGTGGTTTTCTCTGACTCAGAGGATCCTACTTCAGAGACTGATATTGATAAATCAACCTTTCTATTGAATATATTCGTTCTTTATTAAGGAAGTATTGTTTTCTTTGAGTATTGAGGAATCTAGTCCTATTGATAACAAGAATAGCACATGTTTGAATTCTGTTTTTTAAAGCTTCTGAGGTTACTCTTGAACTTTTTCTTATTACAGATGCTATCTCTCATATTTTTAGTAAGGACTCTTAGTGCTTCTTTTTACCTTTCTTCTAGGTTTAAAAAAAGCTGTATGCTTTACCTGCATACGAAGAGAAAAGCGCTCTACCAGGAACGAACAACAGCTCATCAGCTAGTTCTATGGCGATGTACCACCCAGGAGCAGCCTCTTTTAGACCAGTGTGCTTTTCACAGAAGAAAACTTTACTGTAGTATATCAGTTTGGTCCAGCCAAATAAGGTCAGTCCAGCCCCGAAATACCAGGCAATTTTCCTCTGAACAAAGAACATGACAACCTTTACCTGTGGCTAATTTAGGGGTTTTGGGTAAAAGTCCCTAAGGTGGGGCTATTTCTACTCTTGCCGAACGTAATTCTATCTTATGGAAGATATTTCTTCTTTTAAGGATCCTTTAGATAGGAAGTTTGCATCCTTTCTTAGAGAAGCATATTTATATATTGGCTATATTCTGATACCTGCCATTTATATGGCTGATGTTGCTGCTGTTTCAACTTTTTGGTTGGACAGTTTAGTTATGAGATCTTGAATTGTCTAAGCATTGTTCTTTTACTTCAACATGCTAATCATTTCATTTGTGATGCTGTATTTTATGTCATTTTAATTTATATTAAATCTTTGTTTTTAGCCATTCTTACTAATTCCGCTGTATTTGCTGTATTTGTATGACTTGATAAATATCCCCCTTACAGGATGATTATCTTCACATTTTGATTCATTCAGACCACTATCGTTTTCTGAGATTCTCTTTGGTACTAGCTTAAATCTTTTCATTTAGCAGAACCTCACTCGAAACAATTAGGGGCATATTTATCAAGCTCTGTATGGAGCTTGATGCCCCGTGTTTCCGGCGAGCCTGACTGCTCCATAACCTGTCCATCTGCTCTGAGGCGGCGGTAGACAGAAATCGACAGAAATCAACCCGATCAAATACGATCGGGTTAATTGACACCCTCTGCTAGTGACCGAATCTGCAGGGGGTGGTATTGCACCAGCAGTTCACCAGAACTGCTGGTGCAATGATAAATGCAGAGAGAGTATGCTGTCGGCATTTATCGATTGTGCAGCGGACATGAACCACAATATTGGATCATGTCCGCTCGCACAATAATAAATAAGCCCCTTAGTGTGATTTCTTCAAAGACATGGTTGGAGGATCAATTTACAAAAAGAGTTTCTTGATTCCTTAGACAAGGGTCACCTTTTTAGGTTTCCAGATAGGATTCAGTGTTTATGATTCTTTCTCTGACAGACAAGAGATTAATGAAGTCAATTTTAGTTTGGCTAGACCTTCAGTCTCTATTATTCCCTTCAGTGACTATGTGCATGGAAGTTTTAGCTCTCATGACTGCAGCATCGGGTACGATCCCCTTTGCTCGCTTTCGTATGAAGCCTCTATAGCTTTGCATATTGCACCAATGGTGCAGGGATTATTCTCAGATATCACAGTTGATATACTTAAATCCCAACATTCAACACTCTCTGACTTGGTGGTTAAACCATCACCTTATTGTTCATGGGGCCTGCTCTGTTCGTCCTTCCTGGACTGTGATCACAACAGATGCAAGTCTTTCGGGTTGGGGAGCTGTCTGGGGGTCTCTGACAGCACAAGGGGTTTGGGAACCTCAGGAGGTGAGGTTACCAATCAATATTTTAGAACTCTGCTATTTTTAGAGCTCTTCAGGCTTGGCCTCTATTGAAGAGAGAACTTTACATTCGATTTCAAACAGACGTCACTACAGTGGCATATGTCAATCATCAAGGGGGGACTCGCAGTTCTTCAGCAATGAAAAAAGTATCTATGATACTTTCTTGGGCGGAATCAAACTCTTGTCAGATTTCTGCAATTCATATCCCAGGAGTAGACAATTGGGAAGCGGATTATCTTAATCGTCAGACTTTACATCCGGGAGAGTGGTCTTTCCATTTAGATGTGTTTTTGTCAATTGGTACAGATGTGGGGTCCTTCAGAAATAGATCTGATGGCCTCGGGTCTGAACAAGAAGCTTCCAAGATACCTTTCCAGGTCCAAGGATCCTCAGCCTGAGATGGTGGATGCTTTAGCAGTTCCTTGGTTTTACCAACATGCTTAAATTTTTCTTTCTCTGGTTCTTCTTCCAAGGGTGATCTCCAAGATTATAATGGAACAATCTTATTTCTTTCTGATAGCACCAGCTTGGCCTCTCAGGTTTTGGTATGCGGACGTTGTCAGGATGTCCAGTTGCCAGTCTTGGCCACTTCCTTTAAGGGCAGACCTTCTGTCTCAAGGGCTGTTTTTCCAGCAGGATCTCAAATCTCTAAATTTGAAGGCATGGAAATTGAACGCTTAGTGCTTAGTCATAGAGGTTTCTCTGACTCAGTTATTAGCACTGTGATACATAATTATACTTGGCATTTTTTTAGAATTCCTAGGATTTTACAGTTTCTTCAGAATGGTTTGGATAAGGTTTTATCTGCAATTACTTTAAAAGGACAAAGTTCTGCTCTTTCTGTCTTATTTCATAGAAAGATTGCTAAACTTCATGATATTCACTGTTTTGTTCAGGCTTTGAATCATATTAAACCTGTTATTAAATCTATTTCTCCTTCTAAGATTTTACAGGCTCCTCCTTTTGAGTCTATGCATTCTCTGGATATTAAATTACTTTCTTGGAAAGTATTTCTTTCTCCAACATAGGTGTGTCCGGTCCACGGCGTCATCCTTACTTGTGGGATATTCTCTTCCCCAACAGGAAATGGCAAAGAGCCCAGCAAAGCTGGTCACATGATCCCTCCTAGGCTCCGCCTTCCCCAGTCATTCTCTTTGCCGTTGCACAGGCAACATCTCCACGGAGATGGCTCAGAGTTTTTTGGTGTTTAAATGTAGTTTTTATTCTTCTATCAAGAGTTTGTTATTTTAAAATAGTGCTGGTATGTACTATTTACTCTGAAACAGAAAAGAGATGAAGATTTCTGTTTGTAAGAGGAAAATGATTTTAGCAACCGTTACTAAAATCGATGGCTGTTTCCACACAGGACTGTTGAGAGGAATTAACTTCAGTTGGGGGAAACAGTGAGCAGACTTTGGCTGCTTGAGGTATGACACATTTCTAACAAGACTTGGTAATGCTGGAAGCTGTCATTTTCCCTATGGGATCCGGTAAGCCATTTTCTTAATTTTCAATATAAGAATAAAAGGGCTTCACAAGGGCTTTAAAGACTGGTAGACATTTTTCTGGGCCAAAACGATTACTTTATAAGCATATTTAATGGTTTATAACTTTGGAGAGTTATTTTAATCTTGGGAATTTTGTTAAAAAAACGGCAGGCACTGTATTGGACACCTTTTTCACTGGGGACCTTTTCTAGTCATAGGCAGAGCCTCATTTTCGCGCCACTAATGCGCAGTTGTTTTTGAGAAGCAAGGCATGCAGATGCATGTGTGAGGAGCTCAGATCCACTGAAAAAGCTTATTGAAGGCGTCATTTGGTATCGTATTCCCCTCTGGGCTTGGTTGGGTCTCAGCAAAGCAGATACCAGGGACTGTATAGGGGTTAAATGTAAAAACGGCTCCGGTTCCGTTATTTTAAGAGTTAAAGCTTTCAAATTTGGTGTGCAATACTTTTAAGGCTTTATGACACTGTGGTGAAATTTTGGTGAATTTTGAACATTTCCTTCATACTTTTGCGTATATTCAGTAAAAAAGTGTGTTCAGTTTAAAATTTAAAGAGACAGTAACGGTTTTATTTTAAAACGTTTTTTGTGCTTTGTTATCAAGTTTATGCCTATTAACATGTCTGAACTATCAGATAGACGATGTTCTGTATGTTCGGAAGCCAAGGTTCCTCTCCATTTAAATATATGTGATGAATGTGACAAACAAAGTAGGGACAATGATGCCACTGATAATAATGTTGCCCAAAATGATTCCTTAAGTGAGGGGAGTAAGCATGGTACTGCATCATCTCCTTCTGTGTCTACACCAGTCTTGCCCACTCAGGAGGTCCCTAGTGCATCTAGTGCGCCAATCCTCCTTACTATGCAACAATTAACGGCTGTAATGGATAATTCTATTAAAAACATTTTAGCCAAAATGCCCACTTATCAGCGAAAGCGCGACTGCTCTGTTTTAGATACTGAAGAGCATGAGGACGCTGATGATAATGGTTCTGTCATGCCCTTACACCAGTCTGAAGGGGCTAGGGAGGTTTTGTCTGAGGGAGAAATTTCAGATTCAGGAAAAATTTCTCAACAAGCTGAACCTGACGTTATTACATTTAAATTTAAATTGGAACATCTCCGCGCTCTGCTTAAGGAGGTGTTATCTACTCTGGATGATTGTGACAATTTGGTCATTCCAGAGAAATTATGTAAGATGGACAGGTTCCTAGAGGTCCCGGTGCCCCCCGAAGCTTTTCCTATACCCAAGCGGGTGGCGGACATTGTAAATAAAGAATGGGAAAGGCCCGGCATACCTTTTGTCCCTCCCCCTATATTTAAGAAATTATTTCCTATGGTAGACCCCAGGAAGGACTTATGGCAGACAGTCCCCAAGGTCGAGGGGGCGGTTTTTACTCTAAACAAACGCACCACTATCCCTATAGAAGATAGTTGTGCTTTCAAAGATCCTATGGATAAAAAATTAGAGGGTTTGCTTAAAAAGATGTTTGTTCAGCAAGGTTACCTTCTACAACCAATTTCATGCATTGTTCCTGTCACTACAGCAGCGTGTTTCTGGTTCGAGGAACTAGAAAAGTCGCTCAATCAAGCATCCTCTTATATGAGGAGGTTATGGACAGAGTTCAAGCACTTAAGTTGGCTAACTCTTTTACCTTAGACGCCACTTTGCAATTAGCTAGATTAGCGGCGAAAAATTCAGGTTTTGCTATTGTGGCGCGCAGAGCGCTTTGGCTGAAGTCTTGGTCAGCGGATGTGTCCTCCAAGAACAGATTGCTTAACATCCCTTTCAAGGGGAAAACGCTGTTTGGCCCTGACTTGAAAGAGATTATTTCAGACATCACTGGGGGAAAGGGCCACGCCCTTCCTCAAGATAGGTCTTTTAAGGCTAAAAATAAAACAAATTTTCGTCCCTTTCGCAGAAACGGACCAACCTCAAATTCTACATCCTCTAAGCAAGAGGGTAATTCTTCTCAAACCAAGCCAGCCTGGAGACCGATGCAAGGCTGGAACAAAGGTAAGCAGGCCAAGAAGCCTGCTACCGCTACCAAGACAGCATGAGATGCTGGCCCCCGATCCGGGACCGGATCTGGTGGGGGGCAGACTCTCTCTCTTCGCTCAGGCTTGGGCAAGAGATGTTCAGGATCCTTGGGCGCTAGAAATAGTTTCTCAAGGTTATCTCCTGGAATTCAAGGAACTACCCCCAAGGGGAAGGTTCCACAGGTCTCAATTGTCTTCAGACCAAATAAAAAGATAGGCATTCTTACATTGTGTAGAAGACCTGTTAAAAATGGGAGTGATTCATCCTGTTCCATTAGGAGAACAAGGGATGGGGTTTTACTCCAATCTGTTCATAGTTCCCAAAAAAGAGGGAACATTCAGGCCAATTTTGGATCTCAAGATCCTAAACAAATTTCTCAAGGTCCCATCGTTCAAGATGGAAACCATTCGGACAATTCTTCCTACCATCCAGGAAGGTCAATTCATGACCACGGTGGATTTAAAGGATGCGTATCTACATATTCCTATCCACAAGGAACATCATCGGTTCCTAAGATTCGCCTTTCTGGACAAGCATTACCAGTTTGTGGCACTTCCATTCGGACTAGCCACTGCTCCAAGAATTTTCACAAAGGTACTAGGGTCCCTTCTAGCGGTGCTAAGGCCAAGGGGCATTGCAGTAGTACCCTACTTGGACGACATACTGATTCAAGCGTCGTCTCTGCCACAAGCAAAGGCTCATACGGACATTGTCCTAGCCTTTCTCAGATCTCACGGGTGGAAAGTGAACGTAGAAAAAAGTTCTCTATTCCCGTCAACAAGAGTTCCCTTCTTGGGAACAATAATAGACTCCTTGGAAATGAAGATTTTTCTGACAGAAGCCAGAAAATCAAAACTTCTAAGCTCTTGTCAAGTACTTCATTCTGTTCTTCTTCCTTCCATAGCGCAGTGCATGGAAGTAATAGGTTTGATGGTTGCGGCAATGGACATAGTTCCTTTTGCCCGAATTCATCTAAGACCATTACAACTGTGCATGCTCAGACAGTGGAATGGGGATTATACAGATTTGTCCCCGACGATCCAAGTAGATCAGAGGACCAGAGATTCACTCCGTTGGTGGCTGACCCTGGACAACCTGTCCCAAGGGATGAGCTTCAGAAGACCAGAGTGGGTCATTGTAACGACCGACGCCAGCCTGGTGGGCTGGGGCGCGGTCTGGAAACACCTGAAGGCTCAGGGTCTATGGTCTCGGGAAGAATCTCTTCTCCCGATAAACATTCTGGAACTGAGAGCGATATTCAATGCTCTCAAGGCTTGGCCTCAACTAGCAAAGGCTAAATTCATAAGGTTTCAATCAGACAACATGACGACTGTTGCATATATCAACCATCAGGGGGGAACAAGGAGTTCCCTGGCGATGGAAGAAGTGACCAAAGTAATTCAATGGGCGGAGCTTCACTCCTGCCACTTGTCTGCAATCCACATCCCAGGAGTGGAAAATTGGGAAGCGGATTTTCTGAGTCGTCAGACATTTCATCCGGAAATCTTTGCCCAAATAACTCAATTATGGGGCATTCCAGACATGGATCTGATGGCGTCTCGTCAGAACTTCAAGGTTCCTTGCTACGGGTCCAGATCCAGGGATCCCAAGGCGACTCTAGTAGATGCACTAGTAGCGCCCTGGACCTTCAACCTAGCTTATGTGTTCCCACTGTTTCCTCTCATTCCCAGGCTGGTAGCTAGGATCAATCAGGAGAGGGCTTCGGTGATCTTGATAGCTCCTGCGTGGCCACGCAGAACTTGGTATGCAGACCTGGTGAATATGTCATCGGCTCCACCATGGAAGCTACCTTTGAGACGGGACCTTCTTGTTCAAGGTCCGTTCGAACATCCGAATCTGGCATCACTCCAACTGACTGCTTGGAGATTGAACGCTTGATTTTATCAAAGCGTGGGTTCTCAGATTCTGTCATTGATACTCTTATTCAGGCTAGAAAGCCTGTAACTAGAAAAATTTACCATAAAGTATGGAAGAAATATATCTGTTGGTGCGAATCGAAAGGATTCCCATGGAACAGGGTAAAAATTCCTAAGATTCTGTCCTTTCTACAAGAGGGTTTGGAGAAAGGATTATCTGCAAGTTCTTTGAAGGGACAGATTTCTGCTTTATCTGTTTTACTTCACAAGAAGCTGGCGGCTGTGCCAGATGTTCAGGCTTTTGTTCAGGCTCTGGTTAGAATCAAGCCTGTTTACAAACCTTTGACTCCTCCTTGGAGTCTCAATTTAGTTCTTTCAGTTCTTCAAGGGGTTCCGTTTGAACCCTTACATTCCGTAGATTTTAAGTTATTATCTTGGAAAGTTTTGTTTTTGGTTGCAATTTCTTCTGCTAGAAGAGTTTCAGAGTTATCTGCTCTGCACTTCTTCCGAAAGTTGTTTCTAACAAAAATATTAACCAGGAGATAGTTGTGCCTTCTTTGTGTCCGAATCCAGTTTCAAAGAAGGAACGTTTGTTGCACAATTTGGATGTAGTTCGTGCTCTAAAATTCTATTTAGAGGCTACAAAGGATTTCAGACAAACATCTTCCTTGTTTGTTGTTTATTCTGGTAAAAGGAGAGGTCAAAAAGCAACTTCTACCTCTCTCTCTTTTTGGCTTAAAAGCATCATCAGATTGGCTTATGAGACTGCCGGACGGCAGCCTCCTGAAAGAATCACAGCTCATTCCACTAGGGCTGTGGCTTCCACATGGGCCTTCAAGAACGAGGCTTCTGTTGATCAGATATGTAAGGCAGCGACTTGGTCTTCACTGCACACTTTTACCAAATTTTACAAATTTGATACTTTTGCTTCTTCTGAGGCTATTTTTGGGAGAAAGGTTTTGCAAACCGTGGTGCCTTCCATCTAGGTGACCTGATTTGCTCCCTCCCATCATCCGTGTCCTAAAGCTTTGGTATTGGTTCCCACAAGTAAGGATGACGCCGTGGACCGGACACACCTATGTTGGAGAAAACAGAATTTATGTTTACCTGATAAATTACTTTCTCCAACGGTGTGTCCGGTCCAAGGCCCGCCCTGGTTTTTTAATCAGGTCTGATGATTTATTTTCTCTAACTACAGTCACCACGGTATCATATGATTTCTCCTATGCAAATATTCCTCCTTTACGTCGGTCGAATGACTGGGGAAGGCGGAGCCTAGGAGGGATCATGTGACCAGCTTTGCTGGGCTCTTTGCCATTTCCTGTTGGGGAAGAGAATATCCCACAAGTAAGGATGACACCGTGGACCGGACACACCGTTGGAGAAAGTAATTTATCAGGTAAACATAAATTCTGTTTTTGGCTATATCTTCTCCTAGAAGAGTTTCTGAATTGTCTGCTCTCTCTTGTGGGTCTCCTTATCTGATTGTACATCAAGATAAAGCTGTTTTGTGGACTTAATTTATATTTTTGCCTAAAGTTGTGAATTCTAACAACATCAATAGGGAAATTGTTGTTCCTTC
Source organism: Bombina bombina (assembly GCF_027579735.1). Classification (NCBI taxonomy): domain Eukaryota; kingdom Metazoa; phylum Chordata; class Amphibia; order Anura; family Bombinatoridae; genus Bombina; species Bombina bombina. The sequence goes on along the minus strand of NC_069509.1, from coordinate 9,215,284 downwards.
TTTGTGTCCTAATCCTTAGAATACTCTTAGAATAGGTCTTTACATTCTTTAGATGTGGTAAGAGCTTTGAAATATTATGCTGAGGCTACTTAAGATTTCAGAAAGACTTCTAGTGTATTTATTATTTTTTCTGGCTCCAGGAAAGGTCAGAAAGCCTCCGCTATTTCTCTGGCTTCTTGGTTGAGACTTTTTGATTCACAAAGCTTGTTTGGAGGCAGGGCAGTCTCCACCTCAGAGAATTACGGCTCATTCTACTAGATCAGTTGCCACTTCTTAAGCTTTCGAGAATGAAGCTTCAGTTGATCAAATTTGCGGAGCGACAACTTGAGGCGCAATCCGATATACGGCGCAAGTTTCGACGCAAGCATGGAAACCTGCGCCGCCCGTAGTTTCAGCTCGCACATCGAGCTATCTCATATATGGCGCCGGCAGTTGCTAAAGTGCCGTAAGTCGGACAAACTAGCGATGTCCAGAAATCTGCGTAAGTACAAATTTCTGGAGTCGCCAGTGACTTGCGGCACTTTAGAAACTGCCGCTGCATAAAAAAACTGACTAAACTACTAAATCTCCCGTTACTGTCTAACACGCCTCCAACACGTATACCCCTCTATCCGCAATCCCCCCTCTCACTCCTAACAATAAATATATTAACCCCTAAACCGCCGCTCCCGGACCCTGCCGCCAGCTACATTAACTATATTACCCCCTAATATGATCCCCCTACACTGCCGCCACCTATTTTAACTATATTACCCCCTAATGTGAGCCCCCTACCCCGCCACCACCTACATTATATGTGCTACCCCCTAATCTGACCCCCTTACACCGTCGCCACCTATATTAAAATTATTAACCCCTAATCTAATCCCCCTACACCGCTGCCACCTATATTACATGTATTAACCCCTAATCTAATCCCCCTACACCGCAGCCACCTATAATAAATGTATTACCCCTAACATACTAAAGTGTCCCTACACTGCATTGCCCCAAAGTAATCAGCTCTATTACCAGCCCTTAAAAGGGCCTTTTGCAGGGCATTGCCCCAAAGTAATCAGCTCTTTTACCTGTAATCTGACCCCCCTACACCGCCGCCATCTATATTAAATATATTAACCCCTAATCTAATCCCCCTACACCGCCGCCACCTATATTAAATATATTAACCCCTAATCTGACCCCCCTACACCGCCGCCACCTATATTAAATATATTAACCCCTAATCTGACCCCCCTACACCGCCGCCACCTATATTAACCCTAATTATATTAGGGTTAATATAGTTAATATAGTTATTATATTATATATATTAACTATATTAACCCTATCTAACCCTAACACCCCTAACTTAATTATTATTGCAATAAATCTAAATAATATTAATATTATTAACTAAAATATTCCTATTTAAAACTAAATACTTACCTATAAAATAAACCCTAAGATAGCTACAATATAATTAATAATTACATTGTAGCTATTTTAGGGTTTATATTTATTTTACAGGTAACTTGGTATTTATTTTAACTAGGTACAATAGCTATTAAATAGTTAATAACTATTTAATAGCTACCTAGTTGAAATAATTACCAATTTACCTGTAAAATAAATCCTAATCTTAGTTACAAATACACCTACACTATCAATAAATTAATGAAATAAACTACAATTATCTAAACTAAAATATAATTAAATACACTAAACTAAATTACAAAAAAAACCCCACTAAATTACAAAAAAGAAAAAACGATTACAAGAATTTTAAGATAATTACACCTAATCTAAGCCCCCTAATAAAATAACAAAGCCCCCCAAAATAAAAAAATGTCCCTACCCTAAAGTAAATTACAAAAAGTAATCAGCTCTATTACCAGCCCTTAAAAGGGTCTTCAACTCCTCCGCTCCGTGCCGGCTGGTTCCTGGAAGAAGAAGAGGTCGCCGCCTGGAAGAAGACTTCTCCGCTTGGAACAGGACCTTCTCCGCTGGCCTTCAGGACATGTAAGGACCACTTGGGGGTTAGACTTAGGTTTTTTTAAGGGGGGATAGGGTGGGTTTTAGAGAAGGGGTGTGTGGGTGGTGGGTTGTAATGGGGGGGTTGTTCTTTTTTTCCACAGGTAAAAGAGCTGATTACTTTGGGGCAATGCCCCACAAAAGGCCCTTTTAAGGGCTGTTAATAGAGCTGATTACTATTTGTAATTTAGTTTAGGGTAGGGACATTTTTTTATTTTGGGGGCTTTGTTATTTTATTAGGGGTCTTAGATTAGGTGTAATTAGCTTAAAATTCTTGTAATCTTTTTTATTTTTTTGTAATTTAGTGGGGGGGGGTTTGTAATTTAGTTTAGTTTATTTAATTATATTTTAGTTTAGATAATTGTAGTTTATTTCATTAATTTATTGATAGTGTAGGTGTATTTGTAACTTAGGTTAGGATTTATTTTACAGGTAATTTGGTAATTATTTAACTAGGTAGCTATTAAATAGTTATTAACTATTTAATAGCTATTGTACCTGGTTAAAATAAATACCAAGTTACTTGTAAAATAAATATAAACCCTAAAATAGCTACAATGTAATTATTAATTATATTGTAGCTATCTTAGGGTTTATTTTATAGGTAAGTATTTAGTTTTAAATAGGAATATTTTAGTTTATAATATTAATATTATTTAGATTTATTGCAATAATAATTAAGTTAGGGGTGTTAGGGTTAGATAGGGTTAATATAGTTAATATATATAATAACTATATTAACCCTAATATAATTAGGGTTAATATAGGTGGCGGCGGTGTAGGGGGGTCAGATTAGGGGTTAATATATTTAATATAGGTGGCGGCGGTGTAGGGGGGTCAGATTAGGGGTTAATATATTTAATATGGGTGGCGGCGGTGTAGGGGGATTAGATTAGGGGTTAATATATTTAATATAGGTGGCGACGGTGTAGGGGGATTAGATTAGGGGTTAATATATTTAATATAGATGGCGGCGGTGTAGGGGAGTCAGATTACAGGTAAATGAGCTGATTACTTTGGGGCAATGCAGTGTAGGGACACTTTAGTATTTTAGGGGGTAATACATTTATTATAGGTGACGGCGGTGTAGGGGGATTACTTTAGGGGTTAATAATTTTAATAGAGGTGGCGGCAGTGTAGGGGGATTACATTAGGGGTTAATAATTTTAATAGAGGTGGCGGCGGTGTAGAGGGCTCACATTAGGGGGTTAGATATATAATATAGGTGGCGGCGGTGTAGAGGGCTCACATTAGGGGGTTAGATATATAATGTAGGTGGCGGCAGTGTAGGGGGATCACATTAGGGGGTTAGACATTTAATGTAGGTGGCGGCGGGGTCCGGGATCGGCGGTTTAGTGGTTTAGCACTTTTGACTGGTGTTGGGTTTTATTTTGCAGGTAGTTTAGGGAGTTACAGGGCTCCAATACTCAGCATAAGGCTTACTACGCCTGCATTTTGTGGCGAGGTGAAAATGGAGTAAAATTTCTCCATTTTTGCCACGTAAGTCCTTATGCTGTATATTGGATACCAAACTGCGCGGGTTTGGTATACCTGTCTATTGGCCAAAAAACTACGGCCGAAGGCAGAAATATACGAGCGTAACTTCTAGGTTATGCCGTATATAGGATACCAAACCCACGCAAAATTTGGCATCGCCAGCTTTTGCGGGCGACTCTACATATCGGATCGGGCCCTTGGTCTTCTTTACATACTTTTGCTAAATTTTGACATTTTGACATGTTTGCTTGTTCGGAAGCAGCCTTTGGTAGAAAGGTTCTTCAGGCAGTTGTCTCAGTTTGATTCTAGTGCCTTTGATTTGAGTTTTTTTTAACTTTTTAAAGAAAACTTGATTATTTTTTTGGATTTAATTTCTGAGCAGATTTAGCTGTTATTTTATCCCTCCCTCTCTAGTGACTCGTGGATTCCACATCTTGGGTATTATATCCCATACGTCACTAGCTCATGGACTCTTGCCACTTACATGGAAGAAAACATCATTTATGTAAGAACTTACCTGATAAATTAATTTCTTTCATAGTGGCAAGAGTCCATGAGACCCACCCTATTTTTTGTATAAAGCACATTATTATTTTTCCAGTTCCTCCGTTTTTAATGCTTTTTACCCCTCACTTCTTGGCTACACGTTAAACTAAGGTATGAGTGAGGTGGGAGCTGTATTTATAGGCGTTTTGAGGTTTGGGAGACTTTGCCCCCTCCTGGTAGGAATGTATATCCCATACATCACTTGCTCATGGACTCTTGCCACTATAAACAAAATTATTTGTCAGGTAAGTTCTTACATAAATTATGTTTTCTGTGTTTGTGTGTCAGTGACATCTCTGTGTATGTGTAATAGTGACATCTTGTGGTTTTTCTGTGCATGTGTAATAGTGACATCTTGTGGTTTTTCTGTGTATGTGTAATAGTGACATCTTGTGGTTTTTCTGTGTTTGTGTGACAGTGACATCTCTGTGTATGTGTAATAGTGACATCTTGTGGTTTTTCTGTGCATGTGTAATAGGGACATCTTGTGGTCTTTCTGTGTTTGTGTGACAGTGACATCTCTGTATGTGTAATAGTGACATCTTGTGGTCTGTCTGTGTTTGTGTGACAGTGACATCTCTGTATGTGTAATAGGGACATCTTGTGGTCTTTCTGTGTTTGTGTGACAGTGACATCTCTGTATGTGTAATAGTGACATCTTGTGGTCTGTCTGTGTTTGTGTGACAGTGATATCTCTGTATGTGTAATAGTGACATCTTGTGGTCTGTCTGTGTTTGTGTGACAGTGACATCTCTGTATGTGTAATAGGGACATCTTGTGGTCTTTCTGTGTTTGTGTGACAGTGACATCTCTGTATGTGTAATAGTGACATCTTGTGGTCTTTCTGTGTTTGTGTGACAGTGACATCTCTGTATGTGTAATAGTGACATCTTGTGGTCTGTCTGTGTTTGTGTGACAGTGATATCTCTGTATGTGTAATAGTGACATCTTGTGGTCTGTCTGTGTTTGTGTGACAGTGATATCTCTGTGTATGTGTAATAGTGACATATTGTGGTCTTTCTGTGTTTGTGTGACAGTGACATCTCTGTGTATGTGTAATAGTGATGTCTTGTGGTCTTTCTGTGTTTGTGTGACAGTGATATCTCTGTATGTGTAATAGTGATGTCTTGTGGTCTGTCTGTGTTTGTGTGACAGTGATATCTTTGTATGTGTAATAGTGACATCTTGTGGTCTGTCTGTGTTTGTGTGACAGTGATATCTCTGTATGTGTAATAGTGACATCTTGTGGTCTGTCTGTGTTTGTGTGACAGTGATATCTCTGTATGTGTAATAGTGACATCTTGTGGTCTGTCTGTGTTTGTGTGACAGTGATATCTCTGTGTATGTGTAATAGTGACATATTGTGGTCTTTCTGTGTTTGTGTGACAGTGACATCTCTGTGTATGTGTAATAGTGATGTCTTGTGGTCTTTCTGTGTTTGTGTGACAGTGACATCTCTGTATGTGTAATAGTGATGTCTTGTGGTCTGTCTGTGTTTGTGTGACAGTGATATCTTTGTATGTGTAATAGTGACATCTTGTGGTCTGTCTGTGTTTGTGTGACAGTGACATCTCTGTATGTGTAATAGTGACATCTTGTGGTCTGTCTGTGTTTGTGTGACAGTGATATCTCTGTATGTGTAATAGTGACATCTTGTGGTCTGTCTGTGTTTGTGTGACAGTGACAACTCTGTGTATGTGTAATAGTGACATCTTGTGGTCTTTCTGTGTTTGTGTGACAGTGACATCTCTGTATGTGTAATAGTGACATCTTGTGGTCTGTCTGTGTTTGTGTGACAGTGATATCTCTGTATGTGTAATAGTGATGTCTTGTGGTCTTTCTGTGTTTGTGTGACAGTGACATCTCTGTGTATATGTGACAGTGACATCTTGTGGTCTTTCTGTGTTTTTGTGACAGTGACATCTCTGTATGTGTAATAGTGATGTCTTGTGGTCTGTCTGTGTTTGTGTGACAGTGACATCTGTGTATGTGTAATAGTGACGTCTTGTGGTCTGTCTGTGTTTGTGTGACAGTGACATCTGTGTATGTGTAATAGTGATGTCTTGTGTTCTTTCTTTGTTTGTGTGACAGTGACATCTCTGTGTATGTGTAATAGTGACATCTTGTGGTCTGTCTGTGTTTGTGTGACAGTGACATCGTTGTGTATGTGTAACTAGTTGCTATGGGTATTTCTTCATGGGTGGTAGTGACGCCTGTATAAAAGTCCCACACTTCTATTTCACTGCAGAAAGTTTCTTTCTCACCTTGGTTCGGATGCGAAGATGGGAATAAGCGACAAACTCTGGAGGGTCAGGTGAGTGGTTTTGCTTTTGGAGCCAAGCATTAAGCATACAGATGCCCACCGATGGTATGGCCACCACAAAACTCAAGATCTTCCATGTACGGGCTGGGCAGGAGGAAGTAAAAAACAAAATGGAGGAGAAGAAAGACAGAGTTGAGTACAGGTGAGGTTGCATATCAGGTCACCTCAGAGTCTTTGTACTTACATATTTTTATATTCCCACCTGGCAATGTCCTGTACCCTTTGCTGCCTCAGACTCAGATGTGAGAGAGAAGGGAGGGAATATGAGTGAGGTTTTGGTAAGAGACGCCTACAGAGGGGATGTGACTATCACAGAGAAATAAGGAAATAGTTGAGATACTGACAATACCACGGTTTGTTACTCTCTTTGGCCCTGATATTGAAAACCTCTCTGCTCAGGTGAGATGATATGAAATGATTCTCCAGCAATATTTTATTCAGATGGTACTCATCAGCCACGATTATATGTCGTTAGTAACCACTAAAGTTGTACTTGTTTGCTATGATGTTTCATAATTATGGACTTAACAAAAGAATGTGACTGAAAAAGGTGTATAGTGAACTAGCTTAAAGATTGTGTGTAAATGTACTGCTAAATATTTTATGTAACCAATTAATCATCAATGTTCCTTTTCTTTATTCTCTTATGCTATGGAAAAATGTGTATATGTGTGTATATGTATGTGTGTGTGTATATATATATATATATATATATATAATATATATATACAGTATATTATCCTCCAGCGCAGCGAGATCATTAGTGAAAAAAAAAAACAGATTTTGCTTTACTTATTCAAGGATCGTTTCCTGCATTTCTGTCTGTGAAGGAGAGACAAGCCCAGTGCAATATAGCACTGCATGACATGACCGTTCAGTTTCATTTACACTTTGTGCTTTGTATTTTATATTACCATAACAAATTCAGATTCAATTTTATTACATTTTATTTTTGCACTTTCTATTTTGTATTTTATTTTGTATACAGCAGTGTATTTAGGATTGTGATTTTACAAATTCTGATTATGCCTTCACAGTTTGTGTTTAACTTTATCAAATTAAGCCCATACTTTGTATATTTGTGTGTATCTTTTACAGATTAGATTGCACTTTGCATGTCTTTTTTTTTTTTTTTTAACTGAAAAAACTGTCAGCATCAGTTTCCCAGAGAGCATCATTACTTTCTATGGGTCAGATAATCAAGCCTTCTTTAGTTTGGGGGAGATTATAGAGCAGACTTTACCAGGGCAGAACTTACTAAATTTTCTAAGAAAGGGGGAGGAACCTGGAAATCCCAGAGAAATGAGAGATGTCTTCCATAGAAAGTAATGAAGCTCTCTGGGATAGACAATTTCACATGGGAGAGAGAAGGTAATTGGAGAACCCCTGAGGCTAATATAAAGGTTTTGTTTGCATCAATTACAAACTAAACAAATATTTTCACTACACTATAACTTGCTTTTGTCTATATTTTATTATATATTACTTTTCTGTTAGTTAAAATAAGTGTATTGATAATTTTAAACAAATTTCAACTGCATACAGCTGGCGAGACAAATCAGTGCGACCAGTCTGTTTAAAATGCTTAATTTCACAAGACTTGTGAGAGCTTCAGACATACTCTGGGAACTCCCCTGTTCAGCCCAGGAAACTGCCCTGTCCCTCCCACTTTCTGAAACTGTCAGTTTTAGTTTACAATGCAGCAAATGCAATGCAATTTGTTTTTATAAACAGAAATATACAAAGTATGACCCTAAGTTATTAAAGTAACACAAACTTTCAAAGCATAATCAGAATGTGTAAAATCACTGCTAGAGCTAAATCTAAATGTATTCAAATATAAATCAGAAAAGACAAAGCTTAAATGCAATAATACTGAAAAGACCTAATCTGAAATGTATAGTAATATAAAATACAAAGTGTAAGTGTAACAAAACTCTCATATCATGCAGTGCTGTTTTGCACTGGGCTTGTCTCTGCCTCACATATATAAATGAGAGATCTCGCCGTGCTGGAGAGCTCCTCCCTTTTTCTTTTGAATATTCAGTGAGTTCAGCCCCTGAGAAGTCTGAACTACAATTTCTCCCCAGGCTGGAGAACCTTTGACTATCAGGGCCTTTCGGAGAAGCATTGATTGATGTCTCTTTGAGTGACTGATTTGCTACAGGATACGTCTCTGTGAAAGGCATAGTAAGAGATGGCACCCTGAGTAGTATTGACCTCACAAACAAGCACACACGTTTTCCAGGTGTTGTTCCTTTTTAGTTCAGTCTCTATATTTCCTTCCTTCTTGGAGTGACCAATGTAGCACCCAGGGTTAGCTGATTAGGTATCTCATATACTTCCCAAGTCTGGAGGACATGAGTGCAAGAAATTGTCCCCAACCGTAGGCACACACACCAGTGACTACAGTACTCTACCCACAGGAACCAATCAGTAAATAAATGATTTGTATGTGAGACATCAGCTTGTGGTAGGGACACCTAACACTGATGTCTCATGACCTCACTAGGGTCTCTCTCTTCTGTTTAATAATTTCTTCCCTTTCGTCACAGTGACTGCCCTTTATCATTCCCTCTCACATTTCCAATGTCTTAGTAAGTGTCTCTGGAACTTACTGCTTTGTTGTATTATCCCTGGGAACATAACTAATTATAATACATTTGCATACATAATTATACATAATAACTGAGAGACTAAAGCTGTAGGAAGATTTGTTTAAAATTAAATAGCAACACTCATAGGGGCCAATTTACCAAAGGGTGAGTGGACATGATACAATGTAGCGTATCATGTCTGCCGCACATCGATAAATGCAGACTGAAAACTACTTGTGCAATGCCGCCCATTGCAGATTCGGAGCTTGATAATTCGGCCCTTTAATATTTATTATATTTATTCAAATAATCTGTGCAATTAAAAACACAAAGAGCCATTTGATAAAACCATTTTTAACCAGCTGACATATTTGTAAAATCTAACTTCCATAATACATTAGAATCAGTAAATGATGTAGTATAGTATATTGTAGTATAGTATACTGTAGTATGGAATATTGTAGTATAGTATACTGTAGTATAGTTATTATTATTATTATGTATTTGTAGAGCGCCAACAGGTTCCGCAGCGCTATGAACATAGGTGGTATATAAAAACGATTACAGGGATCAAATAGGGAGAGAGGGTCCTGCCAAGAGTTGCACTGTTGTAGTCGGCTCTTATGAAGGTGAACTACAAACAGCTGGGCTCATAGGCTTACATGCTATGGGGTTTTAGGGGATAGCAGTGGAGATAGGAAGGTTTGTGTAGGTTGTAAGCGACCCTGAATAGTAGTCTTCAGGGAGCACTTGAAGCTTTTAAAACTAGGGGAGATTCTTGTGGAGCGAGGCAGAGAGTTCTATAAGATGGGAGCCAATCTGGAGAAATCTTGAAGACGGGAATGTGAGGAGGTAACAAGAGAGGAGGAGAGTAGGAGATCATGAGCGGAGAGTATCTGGAGACAAGGTCTGAGATGTAGGGGGGAGCAGTGCAATTGAGGGCTTTGTGTGTCAGAGTGAGAATTTTGTGTTTAATCCTGGAGGCAAGAGGAAACCAGTGAAGGGATTGGCAGAGAGGTGCAGCAGATGAAGAGCGACGTGCAAGGAAGATGAGCCTGGCAGAGGTATTCATTATGGATTGTAATGGAGCTAGGTCGGCAGCTAGGGAGCCCAGAGAGGAAAGAGTTGCAGTAGTCGAGGCGGGAAAGGATGAGAGAGTGGATTCAAATATTTGTTGTGTCTTGTGTAAGGAAATGTCTAATTTTAGCGATGTTTTAAAGGTGGAAGCGGCAGGCTTTAGCCAAGAACTGAATGTGAGGAGTGAAAGAAAGATCTGAGTCCAGTGTGACCCCAAGACATTGGGCATGTGAGGTTGTGGTAATAATGGAGTTATCAACAGTTATAGAGACATGGGGGGTGGAGATTTTGGCAGAAGGGGGGAAAGTAAGGAGCTCAGTTTTGGAGAGATTTAGCTTGAGGTAGTGAGAGGACATCCAAGATGAGATATGAGAGAGATAGTTAGTGACACGGGTTAGCAAGGAAGGAGGTAGTTCTGGTGCAGAGAGGTAGATTTGGGTATCGTCGGCATACAAATGATAATGAAACCCGTGGGGCTTTATTAAGGAACCTAGTGAGGACGTGTAGATTGAGAAGAGAAGGAGACCGAGGACAGAGCCTTGCGGTACACCAACAGAAAGGGGTAACGGGACAGAGGATGCCCCAGAGAAGACTACACTAAAGGTGCGGTTAGACAGATAGGAAGAGAACCAAGAGAGAGCTGTGTCACAGATGCCGAAGGATTGGAGGGTATGGAGCAAAAGAGGGTGGTCGACAGTATTAAAGGCTGCAGACAGATCAAGGAGGATAAATAGAGAGAAGTGGCCTTTTGATTTTGCTGTAAGTAAGTCGTTTGTAACCTTAACAATTGCTGTCTCTGTTGACTGAAGGGGGCGAAATCCAGATTGCAGTGGGTCAAGGAGGGAGTTTAATGTAAGGAAATGGGATAGACGTGCATATACTAGCTTTTTAATAAGCTTTGAGGCAAGAGGTAGTAGGGAAATAGGGCAGTAGTTGGATGGGGAGGTTGGATCGAGAGAAGGTTTTTTGAGGATAGGTGTGACTAATGCATGCTTAAGAGATGTGGGACCTATACCAGTGCTGAGGGAGAGGTTGAAGATGTGTGTGAGTATAGGGGTAAGGGTAGAAGAGAGGGAGGGGAGTAGTTGTGAGGGGATGGGGTCGAGGGGACAGGTAGTGAGGTGAGAGGATAGTATAAGGGCAGAAACTTCATCCTCTAACAGGGGCAAAATAGCTAAATTTATGACTATGTGGGTTTTGGATTATTGTGAGCTTTTGAGGGGGAGGGAGACCGGTAGTATGTTGAGAGCTGATTTCATTTCTGATGGAGTCGATTTTTGTTGTTGAAGTAGCTGGCAAAATCTTGGGCTTGAAAAAAAAGTTGTGGTGGGGGTGGGCGGAGAAGAGTAGTGAATTTGGAGAACAGACGTTTTGGATTTGAAGAAAGAGTGGAGAAGTAATGTTGCTTATATAGATTAAGGGCAGAATAGTAAGCATTCAAGATGAACTTATAGTGAAGAAAGTCAGCTGAACTTCGAGATTTCCTCCATTGTCGCTCAGCAGTATGGGAAAATCTGCGTAGGTACCGTGTCAGAGGAGTATGCCAGTAGTATACTGTAGTACAGTATACTGTAGTATAGTATAATGTAGTATAGTATAATATAGTGTAGTGTAGTATATTGTAGTATAGTATATTGTAGAATAGTATACTGTAGTATAGTATACTGTAGTTGTAGCGAAACTCTGCTAGGGGTCTACCTTCCTCTGTCCAAACCCAGGGATGGCACCGGGATAGTGGGACCAGAGCTATCGTTGCTGAGACCGGGGTGAATCCAGCGGCTGTATCTCCCCCAGCTGGGCTGGTCTCCGTGGGCTCGCTCGCAGGTAGCGTCCCATCTGCCCTGCAGCTCTCTCCCGGCAGGTATCGTCCCCTCTGCCTGGCTGCTTCTAGGCAGGAATAGATCCTTCTGCCTCGCTGCTCTCTTCAGGCAGGTATCGTCCCCTCTGCCTGGCTGCTTCTAGGCAGGAATAGATCCCTCTGCCTTACTGGTCCTTTCAGGCAGGTAACGCCCCCTTTGCCACACTCCTTTCTTCAGGTAGGTATTTATTCCTTTCCCTGCACTGTCTTTAAAAAGACAATTGGGGCTCACAAGGCCATCTCTTTGCTTACAGGTCCACAGACTCTGTAGCAGGTCTCTCTTGCAGGAAAAGGTGCAGTCAGAATGCAGGGCCAGAACCTCTGCTACTGGTATACTTGAAAGAATGAGACAGGACCAACTGTTCCAGAGGGAACTACTCCCAATGCTTTATTTCACCCAGGACTAGCTTCTACAAACACACTAGTAAGCTTATGGTGACACACACTCCTTAAAACATAAACATAGAAAAACATATAGGAAACAATATAATAAAGGAATATATCTTTGCCAGCAGGATGGAGGATTTAGGTAGTTCTAAACAGTAAAAATAATAACCATCTGTTTGTATTTTTGCCCTATGCAAATATATGCAAATTAGTCATTCCTTCTCTTGTACCCATTTTGGTGGTGAACTTGCAACCAATAGAGGGTGCTGTGTTATGTTTTTGGGATAGTTCAACCAATAGATGGCGCTGTGTCACACATTGTCCATGTATGTCACTAAGGAACCGTCACAGTGCCCCCCCTTGACCAACGGTCCAGCTGAACGGATCGGCTTCGGGCTGTCCGAGAAAGAACATGACCAAATGCAACATAACTCAAACAAAACCAGTAATTCTCAGAATCACATCTTTCTTGACGATCCAATCGCTAGCCCCACTGTCCTTCCAACCTGGCTTAAAAATGCTCCCAGGCCAAACATGGAGGCATCTGGGCCCATTCCATGTGCTGGCTGGCTCTAGTTTGTGCTGGGGTTTGAGTGGTGACTGGGTATGCCTCCTTAAGTATTGATCCAGTAGATGCTGCAAAGGCTGGTGTCAGCTGACCCAGGTAATTTCCTAACAACACTTCAACCTGCAGATCTTTCATGACCCCAGCCTCTATTGTATGGGTTCCGGCGCCCCAATCCAAATGCACCCAAGTGGTGGGTAACCAATGTATTGCTCCCCCTGCCACCCGGACGAGGACAGTGCATCCGGTCCTCCGCTTTGACTGAGCTTGATGTGGTTTTATTAGGGTTAGGGTAGCTCCAGTGTCCTGTAACCCCTGAGCTTGTTGACCGTCCAATAGTACTAGCAGCCGGCGGTTATCCTGAGCGGCTGCTTGGATGGGGTCCACTTCATGGAAGACACCCCATACTTCTTGAGTCTCAAGGGGGTCCACTCCTAAATCAATCAGTAGATGCTGGTTCCCTTCTGTAAACAAGCTCACTGGGGCAGGTTTTCCGGTCACCAGGTGGACAGCCTCCCGCACAGGTCTAAGTGGGGGCCAGGTCAATACCTGCCAGGGTTTACCTTGTGTGCAATTTCTCCGGATGTGACCTATTTGCTTGCATCCATAGCACCAGGGCCTGGAACCTCTGTTTGGGGTCACTGGGGTTCTGTTAGGGAGAATTGCCGTTTGTGGAAGGGGTGATGCTGATTGAGGAGAACTGGGCCGGGGTATTTCTCAGGAAACAGATTGCTCCACCCGCCTGGTGTCCTGGTATTCATCGGCTAGCTGAGCAGCTTCCTCCACAGTTTGTGGTCTCCTGTCTCGGACCCAGTCTCTAACCTCTGGAGATGTGTAATCGTAAAATTGCTCCAGAAGTAGCAGCTGCAGTGCATAGTCCAGGGTAGTTGCCTGGCACCCCTGCATCCAGTTGTATGCGGCCCGGTGCATCCGGTAGGCCCATTCCACATAAGAGTCTTGCTCCTTTTTCCGCAGATCTTTGAATGTTCTGCAGAAGGCCTCCAGGGTAATGGCATAACGAGCCAGCAATCCTTCTTTCACCCAGCTGTATTCCAGGCTATCATCATCGGGAGCTGCCCAGTAAGCTTCAGCAGCTCTCCCCATCAACTTACTAGCCAAAATTGTAACCCAGTCTGTGGAAACCACACCTTGTAGAGTACACTGTCTCTCAAAGTTTTGCAGGTATGCATCAATGTCCCCTTCAGCCTCGTTGAAAACTTTAAATGCAGCAAAGGGCAGCATCAGACAACTGTTGCAGAGGGAACTACTCCCAATGCTTTATTTCACCCAGGACTAGCTTCTACAAACACACTAGTAAGCTTATGATGACACACACTCCTTAAAACATAAACATAGAAAACATATACGAAACAATATAATAAAGGAATATAACTTTGCCAACAGGATGGAGGATTTAGGTAGCTTTAAACAGTAAAAATAATAATAATAACCATCTGTTTGTATTTTTGCCCTATGCAAATATATGCAAATTAGTGGTGAACTTGCAACCAATAGAGGGTGCTGTTTTATGTTTTTGAGATAGTTCAACCAATAGATGGCACTGTGTCACACATTGTCCATGTATATGACTAAGTAACCTTTTACAGTAGTATAGTATAATGTAGTATAGTATAATGTAGTATAGCATATTGTAGTATAGCATATTGTAGTATAGTATAATGTAGTATAGTATATTGTAGTATAGTATATTGTAGTATAGTATATTGTAGTATAGTATAATGTAGTATAGTATATTGTAGTATAGCATATTGTAGTATAGCATATTGTAGTATATTATATTGTAGTTTAGCATAATGTAGTATAGCATATTGTAGTGTAGCGTATTGTAGTATAGCATATTTTTATATATATATATTTATATTTTTTATTAAATGTCAAACACAGTTTTTACAGATAAACAACACAGATAAATAACAAACAACAGCTTTCGAATCTGTGAAGATGTATTATCTATGATGTGTAGACATTTTTAAAAGGGAAATAAAACAGGATCATTGATTAGCTCCCAAAAAAAAAAAGTGCCTAGTGGGCAACGGAGGCACAGAGATGAGAGGGACAAAAAAAAAAACAATTTGTAATTGGATCTCTTTAGGCAGATCACTAATAACCTTAACCGACGTCCGGAAAAACTTCTTAATCTGGATATCATTTTGTATATTAATTAACTCTGCTATTGAGGGGCCCACCTTCCCCTTCCAATGTTTCAATATGATGTTTCGTCCTACTAAGATTGCTATATTTATCAAACTCACATTAGAAAACCTCTCATCTTTATTGAACAAAAAAATATATATGCTTAGCTTCCATACACACATACAACTATATAGTTATTAAGCCATATATTAATTTGTAACCAGAAATTTTGAATTTGTGGGCATTCCCAAAAACAATGATGGATATCTGCCTTCTCTACCGAACACTTGGTACACCTTCTGGGAGTACCTACTGTCCATCTAGATATCTTAAAGGGAGTCAAATATAGTCTGTTAATTAACTTAAAATGTGTTTCCCTCCATTAAGTAGAGACACTCGTACCATAAACAATTTTAAAACTGCGTTCAATGTTTTCTTGTGTCAAATTTGGACAGATGTTCTGCCACTTCCCAGTTAGTCTCTTAAGATGAACCTGTTCTTGATAACTCTTCAAAAGATTACAGATATTCAAAATTGCATAATTGCCCAATTGATAAAGTTTGATCACTTCATCGATTCCCTGTAGCTCTAATAAATAACCAAATTCCTGGATCATTTTATTAACAAAATGTCTGCTCTGAAGATACGCAAAAAAAGTCTCTATTTTCTAGTTTAAAATCTATTTTCAGTTTCTCAAAGGGGTAAACAGTATTTTTATCTTTATCCAGCATCTGAACAAAGCATTTAAGCCCTTGCTGTGCCCAACCATTAAATGTACCCTTGTAAAGACCGGGAACAAAATTCGGAGAACCAATCATAGGAAGATACTTAGAAACCTGAAAATTGGTTTTACATTCTGAACCGAAATTCTGCCACGCTATAATAACATTACTAAAAACCAGTAGGTTGGCAACTATACTATAGTTTGTCAATCGGGCAATGTAGGATGACTTGGAGGGAGAAATACTGTGACTTTCTCTTTCTCCGTCAGCCAATCCAAAGCATATTTGAGTATACTAGACATATTATAATGTTTAATTAGGGAGAAACTCAATCCCCCCAGCATACCTTCTATTGGATAGATTATTAATAGACATTCTTGTTTTCTTTTCCTGCCATGTACACTATCTTCATGTTTCAGAAATAAAGGTAGGTTTTGTAATAAATAAAAAATTTGTGGAAAAACTAAAGTTTTCACCATCATAATCCGAGCCGATAGTGAGATTGGTAGGGACTTCCATCTTTGGAGTTTATATTGAGGTTTATTAAGTAGTTTAGGAAAATTAAGTTCATATCACCTATAGGAATTGACAGCTAACAGGATCCCAAGATATTTTATGTGGTTGACTATTTTAAATGGGCATTGGCTACTACTGTCTTTACATCGACATATCCAAAGAATTTCAGACTTATCTGCATTAACTTTATATCCTGAAAAGGATCCGAAGTCCCTAATGATTTTGATAACTCTAGGTATACTCCTTTGTGTCTTACTCAAAAAAAAGTAATAAATTGTCAGCATAGAGAGAGAGAACTATTTTCTGGTCACCTAATATAATACCCTCCAATTCTTGTCTGAGAAGAATAGCAAACGGTTCAATTGCAAGGTTGAATAACGAGAGTTATAGTGGGCAACCTTGTGCCTTTCTGCAATACAAAACTCTGAGTTGTTTTATCATTAATTAAAATTGATGATATTGGCTAACTGTAAAGCATTTGTACACATTTCAGAAAAGACCCTGTAAAACTAAAATAAGATAATGACAAAAAAAGATTATCCCAGTTAATTGAATTAAAAAGCCTGTAGTAGTATAGTATAATGTAGTATAGATATAATGTAGTATAGTATAATGTAGTATAGTATATAATGTAGTATAGTATAATGTAGTATAGTATATAATGTAGTATAGTATACTGTAGTATAGTATATTATAGTATAGTATAATGTAGTATAGTATAATGTAGTATAGTATAATGTAGTATAGTATATAATGTAGTATAGTATATTGTAGTATAGTATATTATAGTATAGTATAATGTAGTATAGTATAATGTAGTATAGTATAATGTAGTATAGATATAATGTAGTATAGTATAATGTAGTATAGTATATAATGTAGTATAGTATAATGTAGTATAGTATATAATGTAGTATAGTATATTGTAGTATAGTATATTATAGTATAGTATAATGTAGTATAGTATATAATGTAGTATAGTATATTATAGTATAGTATAATGTAGTATAGTATAATGTAGTATAGTATATAATGTAGTATAGTATACTGTAGTATAGTATACTGTAGTATATTAAAATGTAGTATAGTATATAATGTAGTATAGTATAATGTAGTATAGTATATAATGTAGTATAGTATATAATGTAGTATAGTATATTGTAGTATATTATAATGTAGTATAGTATAATGTAGTATAGTATAAAGTAGTATAGTATATTGTAGTATATTATAATGTAGTATACAGCGTTCTGTGGTGTATTTGATATTCCTTATGCAGATGGCTGCCCATGAGCAGGTCATGTTGTTTAATACTGCTGGGAATGTCTGGGGCATAAGTCATCCTACACTACCCAGCACTGAGGTGCCCAGCACACCCAGACCTGGTCCAAACAAAACCACTATCTGTCTGGGGCCACAATTATTATTATTATTATTGTCAGGTATTTGTAGAGCACCAACAGGTTCCGCAGCGCTATGAACACAGGTGGTGAATAAAAAACGATTACAGGGATCAAATGGGGAGAGAGGGACCTGCCGAGAGTTGCACTGTTGTAGTCGGCTCTTATGAAGGTGAACTACAAACAGCTGGGCTCATAGGTTTACATGCTATGGGGTTTTAGGGGATAGCAGTGGAGATAGGAAGGTTAGTGTAGGTTGTAAGCGTCCCTGAATAGTAGAGTCTTTAGGGAGCACTTGATGCTTTTAACACTAGGGGAGATTCTTGTGGAGCCAGGCAGAGAGTTCCATAGGATGGGAGCCAGTCTTGAGAAATCTTGTAGACGGGAATGTGAGGAGGTAACAAGAGAGGAGGAGAGTAGGAGATCATGAGCGGAGTGAAGGGGACGGGAGGGAGAGTATCTGGAGACAAGGTCTGAGATGTAGGGGGGAACAATGCAATTGAGGGCTTTGTGTGTCAGAGTGAGAATTTTGTGTTTAATCCTGGAGGCAAGAGGAAACCAGTGAAGGGATTGGCAGAGAGGTGCAGCAGATGAAGAGCGACATGCAAGGAAGATGAGCCTGGCAGAGGTATTCATTATGGATTGTAAAGGAGCTATACGGCAGCTAGCGAGACCAGAGAGGATAGAGTTGCAGTAGTCAAGGCAGGAAAGGATGAGAGAGTAGATTAAAATCTTTGTTGTGTCTTGTGTAAGGAAATGTCTAATTTTAGCGATGCTTTTAAGGTGGAAGTGGCAGGCTTTAGCCAAGAACTGAATGTGAGGAGTGAAAGAAAGATCTGAGTCAAGTGTGACTCCAAGACATCGGGCATGTGAGGTAAAGACATGGGGGGGTGGAGATTTTGGAAGAAGGGGGGAAAATAAGGAGCTCACTTTTGAAAAGATGTAGCTTGAAGTAGTGAGAGGACATCCAAGATGAGATATGAGAGAGACAGTTAGTGACATGGTTCTGGTGCAGAGAGGTAGATTTGGGTATCATCTGCATACAAATGATAATGAAACCCGTGGGACTTTATTAAGGAACCTAGTGAGGACATGTAGATTAAGAAGAGAAGGGGACAGAGGACAGTGCCTTGCGGTACCCCAACAGAAAGAGGTAACGGGGCAGAGGATACCCCAGAGAAGGCGACACTAAAGATAGGGTTAGATAGATGGGAAAAGAACCTAAAGAGAGCTGTGTCACAGATGCCGAAGGATTGGAGGGTATGGAGCAAAAGAGGGTGGTTGACAGTATCAAAGGCTGCAGACAGATCAAGGAGGATAAGTAGAGAGAAGTGGCCTTTTGATTTTGCTGTAAGTAGGTCGTTGGTAACCTTAACAATTGCTGTCTCTGTTGAGTGAAGGGGGCGAAATCCAGAATGCAGTGGGTCAAGGAAGGAGTTTAATGTAAGGAAATGGGAAAGGCGTGCATATACTAGCTTTTCAATAAGCTTTGAGGCAAGAGGTAGTAGGGAAATAGGGCGGTAGTTGGATTGGGAGGTTGGATCGAGAGAAGGTTTTTTGAGGATAGGTGTGACTAATGAATGTTTTAGAGATGAGGGAAATATACCAGTACTGAGGGAGAGGTTGAAGATGTGTGTGAGTATAGGGGTAAGGGTAGAAGAGAGGGAGGGGCGTAGTTGTGAGGGGATGGGGTCGAGGGGACAGGTAGTCAGGTGAGAGGATAGTATTAGGGCAGAAACTTCATCCTCTGTAACAGGGGCAAAAGAGCTAAATTTATGGCTATGTGGGTTTAAAATGATTGTGAGCTTTTGATGGGGTGGGAGACCGGTAGTATGTTGAGAGCTGATTTAATTTCTGATGGAGTCGATTATGTTGTTGAAGTAGCTGGAAAAATCTTGGGCTGAGAAAAAAGGTGTGGTGGGAGGTGGGGGTGGGAGGAGAAGAGTATTGAATGTGGAGAACATACATTTTGGGTTTGAAAAAAGAGTAGAGATAAGAGTAGAGGAGTAATGTTGCTTATATAGATAAAGGGCAAAATAGTAAGAGTTCAAGATGAACTTATACTGAAGAAAGTCATCAGAACTCCAAGATTTCCTCCAGTGTCGCTCAGCAGTACGGGAACATCTGTGTAGGTACATTGTCAGAGGAGTATGCCAGGACTGAGTATGAGTGTATGTTTTCCGAGCTATGGTAGGTGGGCCCAGGTTATCAAGTACCGATGTATCGGTGGAGTTATAGTGGCAGATGGATTCATCAGGACAGGAAAAGGAGGGGATGGAAGAGAGATTAGGTTCGAGAGAGCTAGTGAGCTGTTGCTGATCTAATGACTTGATTCTTCTGTGAAGTTTAGTGTGAGGGGTAGAAGGAGGGAGAATTGTAGGGAGGGAGGTGATGGTACAAGTGAGGAGGTGGTGGTAAGAAAGAGGAAAAGGTGAGTTTGTGTGAGATAGTGCATCGATAACTGAAAATCAGATCAAGGGAGTGACCATCTTTGTGAGTGGGAGAGTCAGTCCATTGTGACAGGTCGAAAGAGGAAGTGAGTTGCAGAAGTTGTTTTGCAGAGGAGGCAGTGGCATTATCAACAGGGAGGTTGAAATCACTGAGAATGAGGGCAGGGGTATCTGAGGAAAGGAACTAAGGTAGCCAGGTGGCAAAGTGATCTAGAAATAGAGTTGCGGAGCAAGGGGGGTGGTATATGAATGCAACGCGTATAGAGAGGGGAGAGAATAAGTGAATCATGGGTGCTTCGAATGAAGAAAATGTGAGGGAAGAAAAGGGCTGTATTTGTTGAAAGGTGCAATGAGAGGAAAGTAAAATATCGACACCACCTCCTTGTCTATTACCAGACCTAGGAGTGTCTGTAGTGGAGACCCCCATGTGACAGAGCATCAGTGGATTTTGTGTCTGAAGGAGAGAGCCAGGTTACTGTGAGAGCCAGAAGATTGAGAGAGTGGGAGATAAAGAGGTCATGGATAGAAGTGAGTTTGTTGCAAAAAAAGTGAGAGTTCCATAGTGCACAAGTTAAGGGGGTGGTGGCTTTAGATGCAAGAGGAATAAGATTAAGGTTACCAGAGTTTTGTTTTTGAAGTCTATTGAAGGGCACACATGAGTGTGCAGGGCAGGGAAGTTGCGGGGACCAGGATTGGGGGAGATGTCGCCAGCAGCTAGTATGAGCAAGAGGGAGAGTGACATGAGATGCGGATTTGCAGTAGTGAGACTGTTTTTGTGATGAGTTGCAAGGGGGAGAGAGAGTCTTTAGGAATGTGTGAAGTTCATGAATACAAAAGTAAGGTGAGGTTAAGAGAGATGGGCTAATGAGCAATGCAGGTGGTGAGGGGTAAGGAGTAATTGAGTAAAGTAGTTTGTTAAACAGACAAAAGGTGTCAAAAAAGGGATATTAAGATATTTTGCATGCTTTACAAAATAGTCAGACAGTGTATAAAACTCAGTATAAAAACAGAACTTGCCTTATAACTTGCCTTATCCCTTGTCCAATCCTTGTATAAGCCTTAAATAATTATTGTCTAATTCTTTGTGCCTCACTTATAAATGTTCACTTAAGAGATGTGAACAGATGATCTTACAATATTGCTATCTAAACCTGCATTGCTTTCCCCATAGCAGTGTTAAATTTATAGGCCACAGCATTCAGCTGAATGCAATAAATTAGGTAATGACCTGATCAGACAGTCAAAGGCCAATTGGGAAAATTTGATTCAGGGTGAGATAAGTTAAAAATAACAGACAATATGCAGTACCCATTGGTTATCACACAGCTCAACAGGAGAAACTCGCAGTACTCAGGTGTCTGAATCAGAGATTCTCAAGCGGGTCCTCAGTGCACACTAACAGGCTAGTATACTGTAGTATAGTATACTGTAGTATAGCATACTGTAGTATAATATAATGTAGTATAGTATAATGTAGTATAGTATAATGTAGTATAGCATACTGTAGTATAATATAATGTAGTATAGTATATTGTAGTATAGTATAAAGTTGTATAGCATACTGTAGTATAGCATAATGTAGTATAGCATACTGTAGTATAGTATAGTATAGTATAAAGTAGTATAGTATAATGTAGTATAGTATAATGTAGTATAGTATAAAGTTGTATAGCATACTGTAGTATAGCATAATGTAGTATAGCATACTGTAGTATAGCATACTGTAGTATAGTATAGTATAAAGTAGTATAGTATAATGTAGTATTGTATAATGTAGTATAGTATAATGTAGTATAGTATATTGTAGTATAGTATAATGTAGTCTAGTATAAAGTTGTATAGCATACTGTAGTATAGTATAGTATAAAGTAGTATAGTATATTGTAGTATAGTATAAAGTTGTATAGCATACTGTAGTATAGCATACTGTAGTATAGTATAGTATAAAGTAGTATAGTATAACGTAGTATAGTATAATATAGTATAGTATAAAGTTGATAGCATACAGTAGTATAGCATATCGTAGTATAGCATAATGTAGTATAATAGCATAATGTAGTATAGCATATTGTAGTATAGCATACTGTAGTATAGCATACTGTAGTATAGCATAATGTAGTATAGCATACTGTAGTATAGTATAAAGTAGTATAGTATAATGTAGTATAGTATATTGTAGTATTGTATAATGTAGTATAGTATAAAGTAGTATAGTATAATGTAGTATAGTATATTGTAGTATAGTATAAAGTTGTATAGCATACTGTAGTATAGCATACTATAGTATAGCATAATGTAGTATAACATAATGTAGTATAGCATACTGTAGTATAGTATAAAGTAGTATAGCATACTGTAGTATAGTATAAAGTAGTATAGCATACTGTAGTATAGTATAAAGTAGTATAGTATAATGTAGTATAGCATAATGTAGTATAACATAATGTAGTATAGCATACTGTAGTATAGTATAAAGTAGTATAGCATACTGTAGTATAGTATAAAGTAGTATAGTATAATGTAGTATAGTATAATGTAGTATAGCATAATGTAGTATACAGCGTTCTGTGGTGTATTTGATATTCCTTATGTAGATGGCTGCCCATGAGCAGGTCATGTTGTTGAATACTGCTGGGCATATCTGGGGCATAAGTCATCCTACAATACCCAGCACTGAGGTGCCCAGCTCACCCAGACCTGGTCCAAACAAAACCACTATCTGTCTGGGGCCACAATACGCAGTACCCATTGGTTATCACACAGCTCAACAGGAGAGACTCGCAGTACTCAGGTGTCTGAATCAGAGATTCTCAAGCGGGTCCTCAGTGCTCACTAACAGGCTAGATTATCAGGATATCTGAACAAGAGCACAGATAAAAGAATAATTTACTAGTGACATCACATATTACGTAACAGTGCACGATATGTAGTGACACAATAAACCGCTAGTGTGCAAGTCTGTATGATGTGATAGAACACGTGAGCGATAGGTACTAGTGACATCACGCGTTGCGTAACAGTGCACGATATGTAGTGACACAATAAACCGCTAGTGTGCAAGTCTGTGTGATGTGATAGAACATGTGAGCGATAGGTACTAGTGACATCACGCATTGTGTAAGAGTACATGATATGTAGTAACAGAATAAGCCGCTAGTGTGCGAGTCTCATCTCTTCTGTGTGATGGGATAGAACACCTGAGCAGTAGGTACTAGTGACATCACGCGTTGCGTAACAGTGCATGATATGTAGTAACAGAATAAGCCGCTAGTGTGCGAGTCTCATCTCTTCTGTGTGATGGGATAGAACACCTTAGCAGTAGGTACTAGTGACATCACACGTTTCCTCCTTACGGAGCAGTTCCAAACTACCAGTGGGACCTTGATGGAAATGGAGGCTGAATTCCTGTGGAGATTGCATGCAGTGCAGTCCCAGTTTGATGGCCCTGTCTTGGCAGAGGGCAAACTGCCTTGGAAGGATATAGTTCGAAGGAAACTCTGGTACGAGGCTCTCCAGTTCGAACAGGACTACCAGGGGAAGTCCCTTCCTACTCCAGAGCAGCAATACTGTCTCCAGATGGATCTACGAATGCCGGTCCTGGGAAAGCAGCCCCGGGAGGAATGGATTGCTGAATTGGATGGATTGGTCCAGACAGAGATGGAGGTGGATGAAGGGTACCGGGCACTGCTGTGGTATGTGGCCCAAGTGTGTCTGGAGATGGAGACAGATTATCCTACAGAGGGCTATGACTATGGCGGCCGAGGATTGCTATTTGAAAGTCTCACACAGGACCCCCACTGTGGGAGTACGGCAGAGTGGCATCAGGAGGACATACTGGAACACAGAGAGCTGAGGCTGAACCTTACAGAAGTACCCGGACTGAGAGACGATCTTTATTACCTAGCTGCCCATGAGTGGGAGCTAGAAAAGGCATATAAAAGGCTGTTAGACCTCGTTCAGCAGCATGCCTCAGAGCCTGAAGAGGGCTATGGTGAAGTAATCAAGGATTTATTGTACTTTTCCTCATAGGAGTGGCAACCGTTAATGAGCTACCATGAGCTGCTAGACCATGATCAGCAGCCTGGCCCTGAGCTTGCCACACCAGTAGAAGCATTGGCAACAGGGCAGGGCACCAATGGCCTCTGTCCAGCACCTGTGATATCTCTGGAGTCCCAGGGAGAGGAGGTAGTTGATTTCTCTACACAGCCACAAGCTCCAGAGATTGATAATTTAATAGACTTTTCCTCTGAGGAGGAACAGACCAGTGAGCCTCCAGCAGAAGAGATGACCACAGGGCAGAGCACCCCTGGCCTTTGCCCAGCACCTGCAGCAGCTCCGGAAAGCCAGGGAGAGGAGGTAGCCAACCTCTCTTCACAGCAGCAGAGTCAGTTCCAGGGAGAGGAGGTAACTGACCTCTCTCCCCAGCGGCAGAGCGGTTTTCAGGGAGAGGATGTAGCCGACCTCTCTCCACAGCAGCAGAGTCGGTTCCAGGAAGAGGAGGTAACTAACCTCTCTCCTCAGCAGCAGAGCGGTTTTCAGGGAGAGGAGGTAGCTGACCTCTCTCCACAGTGGCAGAGTGGTTTTCAGGGCGAGGAGGTAGCCGACCTCTCTCCACAGTGGCAGAGTGGTTTTCAGGGCGAGGAGGTAGCCGACCTTTCTCCCCAGTGGCAGAACCAGTTCCAGGGAGAGGAGGTAGCCAACCTCACTCCCCAGCGGCAGAGTGGTTTCCAGGGAGAGGAGGTAGCTGACCTCTTTCCCCAGCAACAGAGCGGTTTCCAGGGAGAAGAGGTAGTCTTCCTTTCTCCCCAGAGGCAGAGCGGTTTCCAGGGAGAGGAGGTAGCCAGCCTCTCTACCCAGCAACAATGCAGGTCCCAGGGAAAGGAGGTAGCCGACCTCTCTCCCCAGCAGCTTAGCATGTTCCAGGAAGAGGAGGTCAGCATTCTCACTCCCCAGTGGCAGTGGCCAAAAACAAAAATGGAAGAAAGTTTTGGGCTGGGCCATCTGACTAACTCAGGTCAAAACCAGTGGGAGGTCTGGTACCTGGTCAGTCTACCCCAGGGAGGGGAGAAATGTAATGGAAGCTTCTGTTACTTTTATACATTTGGAGTACTTTTACCCTGGATTGAGGTTTACCCAGTTTCCATGAATTCCCAAAGACTCTAAAGACTGGAGGGAACTGATACAGAGTTGGGATTCCTGTGTTTTGTTGGAATATAATGTGACAGCCCAATTCAGTATTGCCTGCTCCAACCACCCCCCCCAGGCTCAGAATGTTTGAGTTTATTGCAACCTCCTGCTGTTATGTGTCTGTATATCTAGTCTAGGTGTGAGACACAGAGCAGGAGATTACACACAGCACAGACAATCTAATGCTGAGACCTCCTGCTATTATGTGTCTATATATCTAGTCTAGGTGTGAAGTGTCTTTCTGTTATTGTGTGAGTCATCCATTGTCCTTTTGTAAGTCAGGATGTGATTAGAATCGTGTTTAACTAACCATTGTCTGATGTTAGTCTTATTGTATAATATTTGTTTCTATTAACTATGTGGTAACTA